>NC_090738.1:132517363-132522363 GCF_036898095.1 Palaemon carinicauda | reverse complement strand
GAACGGAGATGTTCAAAATCCATACAATTAAAGAAATTTAAGGATGAGACAACTTTCCTCGGATCGTGACCTGCGGGTGTACTGTCAGGATCCGCTCTGCGAATAAAATATGTGATTTTCGGTCTGAGTTGATTCAGAGATAAATTTGAGCCTGATGTTTCTCCCCTGAATAGTTGACCACCCTTAAAGTCTGAAGTTCTACGAAGATAGACCTTTAGGCATTCTACTGGACATAGAGATGCATCTTCTTTCAGAGGGCAGATTCTCCAGGGACCCCACCTGTTGGTGGGTAACTCATTCTTGGCGAGAAACGTAGGATCCGGAAACAGGTTCAGTTCTCCCCCATCCAGGAACTGAACACGACCTCCCTCTCTCGAGAGGGCTACAATCTCACTAACCCGGGCCCTGGATGCAAGTGCAAATAGGAAAATAACTTTTTGGGTCAAATCCTTTAATGCACACTCCTCATTGCTCAACAGAGAAGCGAAATGAAGAACTTTGTCTAAAGACCATGAAATGGGCTTTGGAGGTGCTGAAGGTCTGAGCCTAGCGCAGGCTTTCGGAACTTTATTAAAGATCTCGTTAGCGAGGTCGACCTGGAAGGCATATAGAATGGGTCTTGTCAAAGCAGACTTACACGCCGAAATCGTGTTAGCTGCCAACCCTTGACCATGGAGATGGATGAAGAAAGATAGGCAGAAGTCTGTCGAGATCTCCTGCGGATTCTTTGCCTTAACAAAGGCCACCCATTTTCTCCAAGATGACTCATATTGCCTTCTAGTAGATTTGCACTTATATTCCACTAGGAAGTCTATGCTGGCTTTCGAAATCCCGAAACGCTTTCTCACCGCTAGGGAGAGAAAATCATGAGCTGCAGGGTCCGGGTTTTCTGTAATGAAGCGCAGACAGTCGACTTCTGGACTCGCTGGGTCAGAACTGGATCTGGTAGCGGTAGAAACTTCAACCGTAGTTCCAATGCAAGGGGGAACCACACGCTGTTTGGCCACTTGTGGGCCACTATTACTGCTACCCCCTTGAAGGATCTCAGTTTGTTGAGGACCCTCAACAGAAGGTTGTGAGGAGGGAACAGATAAATCCTGGACCATCTGTTCCAGTCGAGGGACATCGCGTCCACTGCTTCCGCTAAGGGGTCCTCGTACGGGGACACGTACAGGGGCAACTTCTTGTTGTCTTTCGTTGCAAAGAGGTCTATCTGCAGTTCTGGGACTTGACTCAGAATGAAGGAGAATGATCCTGCGTCTAAGGACCATTCCGACTCTATCGTTGTGAACCTGGATAGAGCGTCCGCTGTCACATTGCGGACTCCTTGAAGGTGAACTGCCGACAGGTACCACTTCTTCTTTTCCGCCAATCGGAAGATGGCCAACATCACCTGGTTGAGAGGTGGTGACCTTGATCCTTGTCGATTCAAGCATCTCACAACTACCTCGCTGTCCATCACCAACCTTATGTGGATCGAGTGACGCGGGGAGACTTTCTTTAAGGTAAGGAGCACTGCCATAGCTTCTAGAAAGTTTTTGTGAAAGGTCCTGAATAGCTTGGACCAAGTCCCCTGGACTTTTTTCCGATGAGAGTGACCTCCCCATCCCTCCTTTGAGGCGTCTGAGTGAATCGTCATCGACGGGGGAGGTGGCTGAAGAAGAACCGACTTCTTTAGATGCCTGGCTTGGGACCAAGGCCTGAGAAGAGTACGTAGCCGAGGCGGCACTGGTCTTCTCAGATATTTTCGCGCGTTTGATGCATACCTTCTCCAAACTCCGGTTGCATCCTTTAGCTGTGCTTTTAGCACTGGGTCTGTCACCGAAGCAAACTGGAGAGAGCCTAGTACCCTCTCCTGTTCGCGTCTTGATATCCTTTCGGAATCTAGAAGTCTCTTGACAGAGCCCGCTATCTCCTTCCTTTTCTTCGCCGGGATGGAGAAACAGTGTGACAAAAGGTCCCAGTGGATTCCCAGCCACTGGAACTTTTGGGATGGAGAAAGTCGAGACTTTTTTCTGTTGATCTTGAAGCCTAGGTACTCTAGGAACTGGATCACCTGACTGGAAGCTTGCAAGCATTCTGTCTCGGATGCTGCCCACACCAGCCAGTCGTCCAGGTAGGCTACTACCTTTAGGCGTAATTATTTGAGAGCTGCGCTCGCAAGCTTCGTGAAAATCCTTGGGGCTATGTTTAGCCCGAATGGCATGGCTCTGAAGGCGTATAGTCTCCGTTGTAGCCTGAACCCTAGGTAGGGGGAGAGTCGACGGCTGATTGGAATGTGCCAATAGGCGTCTGACAAGTCTATAGAGACTGAGTATGCCCTCTTGAGCAGTAAGGTCCTTATGTGTTGCAGTGTTAGCATTTTGAATTTGCAATTCACTATGAACTTGTTGAGTGGCGACAAGTCCAGAATGACTCTGAGCTTTTCCGAGTCTTTCTTGGGAACACAAAACAGCCTCCCTTGGAATTTGATGGACTTCACCTTTCGGATCACCTTTTTCTCCAACAGTTCTTGAACGTACTCTTCCAGAACGGGGGTGGAGTGTTGGAAAAACCGAAGGCACGGGGGTGGAGTGCTGTACCAGCTCCAGCCCAGTCCATTCTTGAGTAGGCTTTGGGCCCAGGGATTGAAGGTCCAACGATCCCAAAATTTCATCAGTCTTCCTCCTACCGGTATCCTTTCACTTGGACTGCCGTCCTGAGGTCTTGCCTCCCTGACCACGACCACCTCTGAATCCCCTTCCCCTTGAGGGGCGCCTAGACGAGCCTCTGGCTGCTCCTCTAAGCTTTGCTCGAAAGGAAGAAGACTGTCCTTCGAACGTTGGGGTAAATGCCGTGGACTGACCCGGCACAGCCTGGGGTACCCACTGGAAAGTGGTCGGGGTTTGTGCCACCATCTGGGGCACTGGAGGCAATGGCAATTGCAGTTGCTGTTGCTGTCTAGAGGGCTTGGCTGGCCGAGACGGTAGCCTAGTCCTCATATTCTTCCTCTTTGGTTGAGGACCCTCATCCGGGGAAGACTTTCTTTTGATAGCCAGGCCCCACTTCTGGAGAAGGTCTCTATTCTCCACGGCGGCCTTATCAACAACTTCTTTGACCACATCGGTAGGGAAAAGGTCTTTTCCCCAAATGTTGGAGGAGATTAACTTCCTTGGCTCGTGCCTCACCGTAGCCCCGGTGAACACGAACTCCCTACAAGCTCTCCTCGCCTTGACAAAGCCATAAAGGTCCTTCGTCACTGTGGCTAGGTGAGTCTTAGCCACCACCATGAACATTTCATGGACCCTGGGGTCACTTGCCATCGTCTCAAGAGTAGTCTGAAGAGACATTGAGGCAGCCAGTCTTTCTTTTGTCTCGAACTCTCTTCGTAAAAGAAAGTCAGACAGCTTGGGGAGGTCCTCGCCGAATTGCCGTCCGGCAATATCAGCCTCCAACTTTCCCACTGAGAACGTCAGATGGACGTCCTTCCAGTCTTTGTGGTCCATAGGCAGGGCCAGCGACAAGGGTTTACACTCCTCCAGGGAGGGGCAAGGCTTGCCGGCCTCGACTGCCTTTAGGACAGCCGCAAACCCTTTCTGTAAAAAGGGGAAGGCTCTATCAGGAGAGGACTTAAAGGAAGGGAGCTTCTTGCTCAATGCAGCTACCTTCGAGTTAGAGAAGCCCGTCTCCTTCATCGAGGATGAAAGTAGGGCTTGAGCCTTAGCGTGGTCCATGATTATGACCTCCTTCGGCTCCGTCTCCTCCCTTGAAGCTGGTTCTTTTCTCAGCCGGACATAGCAGTCAGGATATGATGCCTTGCTGGGCCAGAATTCCACCTCCTCTAGGGGAACTGAACCCAGCTTATCCGAGATGACGATCTTTCCAGTCGTCATCGGCATGTGCTCAGCATACCTCCATGGGTTAGCATCTGAGCACAAGGGAAGGTCTTTCACATTGAGCCTTTTCCGGGGCCCATGTGATTCTGCAAGGGACTGCATCCGCAGTTCCATAGCAGCCGCCTTCTCCTGATTCTCCTTCTGCATTTGTTGGATCATTCCAACAATCGAAGAGAGGGCCTGTCCCAGCTCTACTGGGAGACCGGCCGATGTTGAGGGAATAGGCTCCGGAATCTGAACCGGAGTAGCCGACACCTCGTCGACCTCATCCTCTACGACGTCCGGGGCTTGAACTTCATCCTGACCTTCTGCCAGGAGGTCTTCTTCCAAACGTTCGTCCACGTCAGACATCCTGTCATCTAACTGGATGTCTTGCATCGCGACCGCAACTTCAACGTCCACCTGGACCTGATCTTGGGGGATCTCCTCTGGAGGCTGGGGAATCACTGCATCAGCTGATGCCTTGGGAAAAAGATACGCCCTCATCTTCTCACTTGGAAGATAAGGGCCAGAGGTGTTCTTTTGGAAGCCCCTTACCCAGGTACGAAGCTTCTCCCTTGCTATATCCCTTGATTCCGCCGTCCTAGGGGAATCAAAAGCCTCAGTAATCAGGTTAGTGCATACAGTACATACCTGAGGGTCCCAATACTGGAGATCATCCTTGGAGACAGCGCATGCTGCGTGTCTCCTACAAAACTCATGTCCGCAGAGGTACTTGCTGCGGACATTGCAGAAAACATTTCCGCACTTCTGAGGGTCCTCCTGTAAAGAGAAGAAATTTCCATGAGTATCAAGTGAACTATATATCACTGGATATGCATAGTATAGCATAACAATTCATAAAGGAAAGACACACACTTGTGTTTCCCTCACAACCCATTGTTGCAGCCTTCCAGATAATAAAATCAAATGGTTAATCTCTTCTAGAGTAACCAATGCAAGGTTTCCAGAGGAAACAGGTGAAGCTCACACCTAAGCAATGATTTTAAGATCCTGGATAATAGACAAGAGAGAACTCACTTTCCTATCTGTAGGGCAACAGCAAAGGGATGTGCAAGAAAACACAAAAGTGTTAGAACACACAGTGCTGTACCAAAACCCATACCATAGTTTTCTTCTTACTGT
>NC_090738.1:132490231-132510231 GCF_036898095.1 Palaemon carinicauda | reverse complement strand
CAAATGCCATTTTCACTTTTTTTTGCACAATGTTTGGGCAAACTTTTAAAAGTATCTAGAACACAGATTCTTCTTTCCACTTACTTCTGTCACTTTTCGCCTTGTTTTGGCATCTTCTTGGCTTGTGCTATTATTATTTTTCTTTTGTTTTTCTTTTTTATCCAATGCCTTTTTCACTTTTTTTGCACAATGTTTGTACAAACTTTTAAAAGATTCTTCTTTCTATCTTACCTCTGCCAATTTTTGCCTTGTTTTCGCATCATCCTGACCTCTCTTATTATTTTTATTTTATCCTGTTACCCTGCTGAGCTGCGATCGGCATGAAAAAAAGATAGCTCTTGCAAGACCCGAGACAGTAAAAGTCGCTGTAAAATCCCCCATTGCTTTTTATTACAAAGTCACGTTTCCGAAACACACACACACACACACACACACACACACACACAGCACTGATTAAAAGTCCCTCAAACTTTCCAGCGTCTGTGAGATGAAGAAAAGAAAAAAAAATATGCTAAAGAAAATTACCAGTTTTTTTTTTTCAAACTCAACCTTTTTTTTCGTGTTGATATCCAAACTCGAGAGGCGAAGGAATTTTTCAAGTGTTGTTTTTCAAAGTAATGTCGGGGGTCTTTCATCTACACACACACAAGCACACACACACACACACACACACACAAACATTGCCTCTTTCGTACGTCCTCTCAGCAAACCCTTTTGGAAATGAAGAATAAAAAATGAAAACGCATTCCATTTTTCTTGCTACTGGGAATTGTTTTCCGTTTTACAATAAATTCAGCTGTGGAAAAAAAGCTTCTGAATTTTTTTTTCCAGTTTCCAGTTATGAGATTTTCTTTCCAGGATTTAGCACTTGTTTGATTGTCTTACGTCTTCTCCCGAGAATCCGCTCGGAACTATAAAAGTGGTGTGAGAGAGAGAGAGAGAGAGAGAGAGAGAGAGAGAGGTGCAGTTACAAATGTACTTTGAACGGGGAGAGAGAGAGAGAGAGAGAGAGAGAGACGCAGTTATAAAATTATTTTTAACGGAGAGAGAGAGAGAGAGAGAGAGAGAGAGAGAGAGGTGCAGTTACATATGTACTGTTGAACGGGGAGAGAGAGAGAGAGAGAAGAGAGAGAGAGACGCAGTTATAAAATTAATTTTGAACGGAGAGAGAGAGAGAGAGAGGAGAGAGAGAGAGAGACGCAGTTATAAAATTATTTTTAACGGAGAGAGAGAGAGAGAGAGAGAGAGAGAGAGGCTGCAGTTATAGAATGTACTTTTAAAGGAGAGAGAGAGAGACTCAGTTATAAAATGTACTTTCAACGGAGAGAGAGAAGAGAGAGAGAGAGAGAGAGAGAGAGGTGCAGTTACAAATGTACTTTGAACGGGGAGAGGAGAGAGAGAGAGAGAGAGAGAGAGAGAGGAGAGACGCAGTTATAAAATTATTTTTAACGGAGAGAGAGAGAGAGAGAGAGAGAGAGACGCAGTTATAAAATTATTTTTAACGGAGAGAGAGAGAGAGAGAGAGAGAGAGACGCAGTTATAAAATTATTTTTAACGGAGAGAGAGAGAGAGAGAGAGAGAGAGAGAGAGGCGCCAGTTATAGAATGTACTTTTAAAGGAGAGAGAGAGAGACTCAGTTATAAAGTATACTTTCAACGGAGAGAGAGAGAGAGAGAGAGAGAGAGAGAGACGCAGTTATAAAATGTACTTTTAAAAGCACCATAATTCTTGATGACTTTTAGTGTTATATTCTCCAAAGTTTTAAACAAAAATATGTATGATATGTCCTCGCTATACTCCATCATTCGGATCCATTTTCACGAACACTACAAAATCTATATGATATCGCATTTCATGAATTTTTTTTTAAATGTGTAGAACTTTTTTCAAAAGTTGTGTCGTCTGGAATAAAAGTTTACGAAAAGGAAAAGACAAAAAAAAAGTTACAATATATTTTATGAGCAGGCGATGAATCGGCTTGATTTTTTTTTTTTTTTTTTTTTTTTTTTTTTTACAAAAAAATAAAAAATTGGAAATGTTCTTTTCTACTGGAAAGTTGGACTATAAAAAAGTGGAGTTCTTGTGTATAATTCAAGCTTTGTAGAGGGAACAGAAATGACGATGATATTTTAATGTGGTTTGGCGGCCATTCTTCTTTTGGATGTCTGGTTCAGGGACTTTTGATTACCTCCACCAACAAAGTTGGGAGGAGGTTATGTTTTCGCCCCCTTGTTCCGTCTGTCTATTTGTATGTGAACAACATCCTGGCCACAATATTACTCATAGAATTAGTAACCTTTCAGAGATTAATTGTTATGTTGAGATGTGGAAGTGATCCAATTTTGAAAGTCCTGGGTCAAAGGTCAAGGTCGAGGTCGAGCTAAAGGTGGACCGAATTAACCCTAAAATTAACCTCAAGTTCGCACTTAAATATCAAGAGACTTCAAATACGCCTACAGTCTAAATGATTTTGCGAAAGGCAAGCTTGTTTCGAGAGAGAGAAGCAGGCCGTGGCGGAGTTCTGCGCTTTTCTAGTTTATTTCGTGAAATGGCTCAAAGTAGTGGCTTAAAGTTCTGCGCTTTTCTAGTTTTATTTCGTGAAATGGCTCAAAGTAGTGGCTAAAAAGTTCTGCGCTTTTCTAGTTTATTCGTGAAATGGCTCAAAGTAGTGGCTAAAAGTTCTGCGCTTTTCTAGTTTATTTCGTGAAATGGCTCAAAGTAGTGGCTAAAAGTTCTGCGCTTTTCTAGTTTATTTCGTGAAATGGCTCAAAGTAGTGGCTAAAAGTTCTGCGCTTTTCTAGTTTATTTCGTGAAATGGCTCAAAGTAGTGGCTAAAAGTTCTGCGCTTTTCTAGTTTATTTCGTGAAATGGCTCAAAGTAGTGGCTAACGAGTTCATCATATCTTTATTACCCATTATTATCCTGGTGTTAGTGCGTGCTCCTCGTTTAGCTGAGTATGAAAGAATAGGAGAGCTTGGGAGTAACCTATTAGGGGGAGAAGATCGAGAGGTAAGAAGAGAATTAAATGGTGAAAGGATGATATGGAGAGAAGAGATTTGGTGGAAGAGGATACCATGGAAAGAAGGCATTGGATAGGGCGCATCAGGCAACCGACCCCTTAGTGTAAGGATAATGGAGCGTCCAGATTCTGTTGATGAAACATGATGTCGGACACTGAATTCTTCCCTTTTTTCACCAGAAATAATTATAGAATTACCTGATAAGGACTTTCAAGGGTAAAAAAGAACATTACGCTTCATGTGTCTTGAATTTTAATACATTTTATTTATCTATTCTGTAGTGGTATAGATATTTATACCACTTTTTTTTTTAATCATCATTATCATCATCATCATCATCATCATCATGCAACTATAGTCCATTTCTTTTAGCGATGCATATTTGCACCGACTCGCAGCGGTGCCCTTTTAGCCCGGAAAAGTTTCCGGATCGCTGATTGGTTGGACAAGATAATTCTAACCAATCAGCGATCAGGAAACTTTTCCGAGCTAAAAGGGCACCGCTGCGAGTCGGTGCAAATATGCATCGCTAAAAGAAATGGACTATAGGAGCTGTAACATAGCAAACCTTGTTACTGGTAGTGTACATTGTTCTCCCAAGAATTCGCAAACTACACACTTTGTCATTACCGCTCACAAGACGTTAGTTTTTTGGCTCCGGAAACAAAGTGAAACTTTGGGGAATATGCAATTAGCACTACGTGGTATTACAATGTATATCTCCCAGTTGTCATGATTAGTTACACTTGTCATGTTTTATTATTATTATTATTTATTATTATTATTATTATCATTGTTATTATTATAGTTATAATTATAATAATTATTATTGTTATGATTATTGCTATTTATTATTATTATTATTATTATTATTATTATTATTATTATTATTAAATGTGATACATGCGACCCATTCCGTAAATTAGGCCACTTTGTTTACCCCCCGCCAACGTAGTTTGAAGGAGGTTATGTTTTCACCCCTGTTTCCCTGTTTGTGTGTTAGTAATTTGTCTGTGTTTATTTGTGAACAGCTTCCCGACCACAATTTTAATCGTAGAGTAATGAAACTTGCAGTGATTAACTGTTATATACAAAGATGGAAATGATTAAATTTTGGAAGGTCAAAGTCAAAGGTCAAGCAAAATGTGCAAATTCACGTAATCAGCCATAAGTTGTCACAGACGCTTCAAACTTGGTTCATATTTGAGTGTATTAAAATCCACGCCAATTGATACATATAAAGGTCAAGGTCGAGCAAAAGGTCGAGAAATAAGCGGCCGCGAAGAGGGTCATTCTCTAGGGTATTGTCCTTGTTTGCTAGGACAGTGTCACTGTGCTTTGTCCTTTGCCATTCATGAGCGGCCTTTTAAATCTTTAAACCCTATCTCATTGTTTCTTATTTTCTGGTAGTTCCAGGCCAATCTATCTCATCTGTTTATCACCGTAAGATCCTTCCACATTTCCATACAAAAAGGCCACAAGTGATGCATACAAACGGCCCCTTATGCGAACCATACAAGGCAGTAGGATTGGTAATATTTCATGTCCATTTATATACCCTTTTCCACAAAGAATGGCCTTCGCGTGATATATACGCGGCAATGAAGACAGTGCGGAAGGGTGTGAAGAAAAATGAAAATGACCCGGCCTATAGCGCATCTATCAAGTCTATGTTCCCTGGAGATTTTCGGAAATCTTGAACTGGAATGTTGTCGGCAAGACTTGTACATTTGGTAATAATCTCCTATATATAGAAAATAGCAAGTGTCTGGATATCATCATCGTCATCATCATCTCCAACGCCCATTGACGCAAAGGCTTCGATTAGATTTCGCCAGTCGTATCTATCTTGAGCTTTTAAATCAACAATTCTCCATTCATCATCTCCTATTTCACGTTTCATAGTCCTCAGCCATGTAGGCCTGGGTCTTCCAACTCTTCGTGTGGAGCTCGGTTGAAACGTTGGGTGAACTACTCTTTCTCTCTTAGGGAGTGCGAAGAACATACCCAAACCATCTCCCATCTACCCCTCACCATGATCTCAACCATTATATATATATATATATATATATAATGTGCATGTGTATGTTCATATGCATATAATATACATATGTTTATATATTCGCCATGGCCTGAAAAAGTAAATGATATACATCATCATTATCTCCTACTTCACGGTTCATAGTCCTCAGCCATGTAGGCCTGGGTCTTCCAACTCGTCTAATGTCTTGTGAAGCCCAGGTAAAGATATTTGAATTGGATTGCCTTACGAAGGAAACCTTTGCTGATATGAAGCTGAATATTATCCAAATATTTTAATTTCCTTAAGCTTGATATGAACGATTCCAAGTAATGTTCTTTTAAATGGGGCTGACTTGCTTATTTTTTTTTTTTTTTGGGGGGGGGGTGTTTGAGCCTCAAGGGATACCTATTAACTCATTTTTTTTTAATGAGACGTATTTGCACCGACTCGCAGTGGTGCCCTTTTAGCTCGGAAAAGTTTCCTGATCGCTGATTGGTTAGAATTATCTTGTTCAACCAATCAGCGATCAGGAAACTTTTCCGAGATAAAAGGGCACCCCTGTGAGTCGGTGCAAATCTGCCTCACTAAAAAGAATTAACTGTAGTGATTGTTAAAAAAAAAATCGTTATTAACATTCCAAGCGCAAGTCTATCTTCTTATTTAGTATCTAAGAAAAATATTAGAATCAGCTACATTTATGAATAGACAGGTTAAGATTTTTGAAAACAAAGCGTGCTAAAAACAGGAAATGCCTTAATATCTCTCTCTCTCTCTCTCTCTCCTCTCTCTCTCTCTCTCTCTCTCGTCCATGGTCACTGAAAAAAAAATGAGATATAGAGAAAGAAAAAGCTTTCCCCCCCAACAATAGTCATGAATATTACACACTTTAATCAAGCAAGTAAACAGTGACTCCTTCTCTGTCCTGCAACCGTCTACGCCCTCTCTCCTCTCCCTCTCTCCCTCCCCCTCCCTCTCCCTCTCTCCCTCCCCCTCTCCCCCCGGAAATATTTGTTTAGAAAGATTTCCCTTCGTACTGTAGGGGTCAGGGTGGTCAAGGGCGGAGGGCTTTAGGTATGACCCGACTTTAAAAATGAAACGATGAATGACAGGAAACTATAAGAATGTGTGTGAATGCTGAGAGAGAGAGAGAGAGAGAGAGAGAGAGAGAGGTGGGGGATAGAAATGAGGCTCTCTCTGGCAGAGTATATATATATATATATATATATGTATATATATATAATGTGTATATATATGTATATGTATATATGTATGTATGTATATATAAATATATATATACTATATATATGTATGTGTATGTATATATATATATATATATGTGTGTGTGTATATATATATATACATATATATATTAGAGAGAGAGAGAGAGAGAGAGAGAGAGAGAGAGAGAGAGAGGGGGGGAACAGAAGTGAGTCTCATTTTGGCAGAATATAAAACTCCAGAAATGGAAGACAAACACAGAAAGAGAGAGAGAGAGAGAGAGAGAGAGAGAGAGAGAGAGACCCTGTTCCTGGTACCTCTTTCTGGGGCGGAGCCGAATGTATTAACATTCGTCAAACAGATGGAGAAGGGACACGGTTTTTTCGAGATGTCTCAGCAGATGAGGAAGATATCAGTGTTTATGCCCATGTTATAACGACTTCTGTAGGTTGTATCGCGATTTCCAGACATTTGCTAAGTAATTGCTTATTGTATATACCTATTGTTTGATTCTATATTAAGTAATGATTTAAAATGAGAATATTTAGCTGAAGCTCCTAGTCTCCAATTCGATATTTCCTTCGTGACAAGGAGTGAAATTACGACTTGAAGATTATTTTTTAATGTCCATTTTCAACAATACAATGAAAAATATGTCTGATACATTATGGCATGGTTGATATTTTCACTTAACCTATTAAGGTAACATTGTTGTTACCCAAAGGCATTGATCTGACTCTTTTTATATGGCCTTATTCAAATTTGACGGTATCTGTATTTCCTCCCCCCCCCCCGTAGGAATGACAACAGCAGATTATATTTTATTAAGTGAGGCTTTACGAACAATGCGGCAATGAAGCAAAGGAAGGATAAGGGTGTTTTTCAGTGCTAAGTTTTCCGTCTTGAACTGGTGAATCATAGCCAAGTTTGTTGTTTTGATAAGAAATCAATATTAGTACATAATTCCAAGATCAAGGGTATTGAGCTCCGTTGTACATAATTCCAAGATCAAGGGTATTGAGCTCCGTTGTATATAGTGTGGGTAAGGAAATAGATATCTTCTTCTATAACAGGCTTTTTCCCAATTGTATGGGGTAAGCACGGTTACTTACGTTTTGAGGGACTTCCCTTTAGCTTTGTGGTAAGACCGTAGTCAAGATCGGCTGCCCTGCCTGACATCGCTTTAGACCCCGGTAGCGTATGTTCATGTATTGTACCAGCCACCATCGTTCTTGCTCCCGGTAGCGAGGAGTACTGGCACGGTTAGGTCAACAGTTCGAGTCGTGAGCTGTCTTATATTTTTAGGTGTAGGATTGGCTTTGTGTGTCCCTTAGTCTATGTCCTCTCTTAATGTACATGCCTTAAAACCGGGTATTTAGTGTGTCCCACTATAGTCCATTTCTTTTAGCGATGCATACTTTAGCGATGCATATTTGCACCGACTCGCAGCGGTGCCCTTTTAGCTCGGAAAAGTTTCCGGATCGCTGATTGGTTAGAATTATCTTGTCCAACCAATCAGCGATCCGGAAACTTTTCCGAGCTAAAAGGGCACCGCTGCGAGTCGGTGCAATATTTGCACCGACTCGCAGCGGTGCCCTTTTAGCTCGGAAAAGTTTCCGGATCGCTGATTGGTTAGAATTATCTTGTCCAACCAATCAGCGATCCGGAAACTTTTCCGAGCTAAAAGGGCACCGCTGCGAGTCGGTGCAAATATGCATCGCTAAAAGAAATGGACTATAGTCGTCCCATTGAGTGTATAGGACTATAGGGGTCTTCCAAATGCATAAGTATTGTTTACATTTGTGAAGATCACTGCGCATGCGCGTTCATTACCTCCGTCAACGAAGTTGGAAAGAGGTTATGTTTTCGCCCCTGTTTGTATGTTTGTGGAAAGGTTTCTGGCCACAATTTTAATCGTGCAGTAATGAAACTTGTAGGGATTAACTGTTTTGTAAAAAGGTGGAAAAGATTAAATTTTGGAAGGTCAAGGTCAAAGGTCACAGTCAAGCAAAATGTCCAATTCACGTTATCGGCCATAAGTTTGGACATCGTTGTCACAGAGACTTCAAACTTTGTTCATATTTGAGTGTATGAAAACCCACGCCAATTAATACATGTTAAGGTCAAAGTTCAAGGTCAAGGTTGAGAAATAAGCTGCAGCGGCGGAGGTCTGCACTCTACTGGGTGCCCTTCTAGCTAATTTTGTAACTAAAGTAACCGTGTCAGAGGAAAGGAAATATTACCCGTTTTTTTTTTTTTTTTTTTTTTTTTTTTTTTTTTTTCCGGCCGGCAAATCCGATTCCAATTGTGACTCTGTACCTTATTTGAATTGCGCATTGCTCCAGCCATGGAAATCTTTTATTTAACTCAAATTGAGTTGTCACTTCGGGGTGAGCAACAAACATTTTCAGGCTGTGATTCAGGGGGGTGTGGGGGGGGGGTGGCAGCTGGTTCCCGAATACGAAACTATTTTTATAAGAGGTAAAAAATATAAAAAATCACCTTGGGTTTGATTCTGATTTCCCCGAAGTCTTTTGTGGCGGTCGGATTAGAATTGGCTGTTTAAGACAGTCGAGATATTGGATCTTTTAACTAATGAAATACTGCTATGGTAGAGTTCTCTTGCTTGAGGGTACACTTGAGTACGTTATTATATCTAATCTCTCTTCCTCTTCTTTGTTAAGATTTTATAGCTTATATCGGAGATATTTATTTTAATGTTACTCTTCCCAAATATTTTATTTTTCCTTAAGTTTCCTTTCCTCACTGGGCTATTTCCCTGTTGGAGTCCCTGGGCTTATAGCATCCTTGTTTTCCAACTACGGTTGTAGCTTAGCAAGTGATAATAATAATAATAGTAATAATGATATGTTTGTTTTGTATACCAACTACGGTTGTAGCTTAGCAAGTAATAATAATAATAATAATAATAATAATAATAATAATAATAATAATAATAATAATAATAATAATAATAATAATAATAATAATAATAATATGGGCTCTCGTGGCATGGTTGGTTTCGACCTGGCCTTTCATTAGAAGGGGCTAGCGTTCGATCCCAAGTATGAGGTAGAAATTTATTTCTATTTGAACACGATGTTGTGTTGATATTTATCAATATGATATATGTTTGTTTTGTGTACTTTTCCAACCTCGCTTTGTTATTGTTTCTGTGTATAGCTTTTATGAACTTATTATAAATTCATGTTTGCCATTCCATATTTCCTAGTGAATTAGATCAGATTGAATTTTGTGAATTTTAAGGCACTTACGGTCTATTAAATTTCTTATTCCTGATCTAGATATCAATCTCTGGCACCGTCGTTCAATTAGTTCATTATCCATGTTGCATAAGATTTTTTATAATTCTGATCATCCTTTACATTCATATCTTCCCGGACAGTTCCATCCTGTTCGTAATACTAGGCATGCAGTTATTTCTAATAGTCAGGCATTCTCCATCATGAGGCTCAATACTACACAGTATTCTAGAAGTTTTATTCCAGCTGTGACCAAGTTGTGGAAAGATCTTCCTAATCGGGTAGTTGAATCAGTGGAACTTCTAAAGTTCAAACTTGCAGCAAATGTCTTTATGTTGAACAGGCTGACATAAGATCTTTTTATGGTTTATATATATGAAATATCTGTTTTAATGTAGTTATAGTTTTTAAAGTGTTTTATTTTAATTGTTCATTACTTCTTATATCGTTTATTTATTTCCTTATTTCCTTTCCTCACTGGGTTATTTTTCCCTGTTGGAGCCCTTTGGCTTATATCATCTTGCTTTTCCAACTAGGGTTATAGCTTAGCTAGTAATGATAATAATAATAATAATAATAATAATAATAATAATAATAATAATGATAATAATAATAACGCAATTGTTTATTACGTAGCTGATTAATAATGAGGTGCGAAAGAATATATTTTTTGAGCACCAAAGGAAAGAATAAATTTCTTACATTTTTTAAAGCTGAAAAAGATTTTTTCCACGTCATGTCTAATCCCTCTTATGATAATGATGACGACATCAGTAATTCCAAAGGTTCAGATATTTCAACACTAAAAATAACTATTCATCAGAAAAAAAATATCTTTTTGTTTTTATCTTTACATTTCTTTCACCAGAAATACAAAATTGCAGTAGTTTTACTCTTGAATGTTAGTGGGAGCGTCATGTCTCAGTGTTTATGCATGAAGCAAACGAAGATTTTGCCCGAGAAATTACTCCATGATTTTCCCGTTATGATGATAGTAGATAGGAGGTTGGCCAGGGCAACGGTCATCCGTTGAGATACTACCGCTAGAGAGTTATTGGGTCCTTTGACTGGCCAGACAGTACTACATTCGATCCTTCTCTCTGTTTACCGGCTCATTTTCCCTGTGCCTACACATTCACCGAATAGTAAGGCCTTTTTTTTATATATTCTTCTATTTCCCTTATACACCTGACAACACTGAGATTACTAAGCAATTCTTCTTCGCCCAAGGGATTAACTAGTGTACTGTAATTGTTCATTGGCTATTTTCCTCTTGGTAAGGGTAGAAGAGACTCTTTAGCTATGGAAAGCGGGTCTTCTAGGAGTAGGACACCCCAAAATCAAACCATTGTTCTCTAGTCTTGGGTAGTGCCATAACTTCTGTACCATGGTCTTCCACTGTCTTGGGGTAGAGTTCTCTTGCTTGAGGGTATACTCGAGCACACTATTCTCTCTTCATTTCTCTTCCTCTTGTTTTATTATTTTTTTATAGTTTATACATGAAAGATTTATTTCAATGTGGTAACTGTTCTTAAAATATTTTATTTTTCCTTGTTTCCTTTCCTCACTGGGCTATTTTTATCCTGTTGGAGCCCCTGGCCTTATAGCATCCTGCTTTTCCAACTAGGGTTGTAGCTTAGCAAGTAATAATAATAATAATAATAATAATAATAATAATAATAATAATAATAAGACTGCTCCATGTCTTCTTGTTATGATAACCATAAGGGGGGTCGGGGTTAGTAGCGCCTTTAGTACATTTTAAAGGGCACTTTTAACCTCTCTTTCGATCCATAACTACACCCACTTTTTTTTCCTTTACCTCTATTCGCACTTCCATTTTATTATCCTTTTGTCCGATTACTTTTATCTGTTTTAACTTTGCAATGCAATTACCTGCAGCTCCCCTAGTTGCAATTCATCACTAATTGCCTCCCCAGCCCCAATGAAAGGCCTATTTGAAACGTCCCTGCTTGTTGATCACCGGACCTAGGTTCGAGTCCCGCTCAAGCTTGATAGCTTCTTGTTGTGTCTGCACCCCTCACCATCCTTGTGAGCTATGGATGGGAAGTTTGACGGAGCCTATAGGTCTACCTGCTGAGTCATCAGCAGCCATTGCCTGGCCCTCCCCTCGTCCTAACTTGTGTGGAGAGGGGCCCTGGCCACTGATCATATGGGTATATGGTCAGTCTCTAAGGTATTTTCCTTCTGGCTAGGTTATTGTCATTGTACTTCGCCTCTGCCGTTCATGAGCGCACTTTAAACCTTTAAACATTGCCCAGATTCAATGCATCCATTCCTAGTATGATGGTGAGTGACCTGCGTGACCTTCATCCCTGCGTCCCCTTTTAGGAAAACCACAACATAGGTAAAAATACTTATGATTTAAGAAGTGTCTGGAGAGGAAAGCCCTTTTTTCTTGCATGATTCTGAAAGGAGCATAATAAATATCAATTATTATTGTTCTTTAAATCTTGCTTTCAGTTTTTCATTTGGAAGTTGTATTGAATTTTGCCATTTCAAAATTACTATTTTTTTTTTTAAGAATAAGAAATTTTTAGTATTGTTGAATTTGCAAGATTCTCTTTGTCGGGAGAATCTTTGAAACAAGTACTTGCAAATAAAGAAACCTGGTATGTTTTCATGACTTTATATCTGACTCTTTCACTCTCACTCCACTACCTCCGGGCCCATTCGATTATATTTTTAAAAAATTGTCTCTTTCACGCACAGTGCAATTGCCTCAAAGTAAATTACCAGATAAACGTTACTGAATATTTTGGATCATGTATATGAAATTGGGGTTTCTTTAGATTAACAGTTGCCTTCATATCCCACATCTCTGGTGGTACGTAGATTGAAATCAATCCACTCCAAAAGTTGGAAGGCCACCGTGGAAGTTAACCCAACACTCTAGAAAATATTCAGCCTCCTGGCTAGTACAAAAACGTGTTCACCCTAGCATTCGCATGGCAGCAGATCGATCCCAGCCCGAGACCATGAGATCAAGCTGTTGACTGGGGAAGCCACAGCTGTGTTTGGGCATTACAGGTAGAAATCAAGCCACTCCAAAAGTTGGAAGGACACCGTGGAAGTTAATCCAACACTAAAAAAATATTCATCCTCCTGGCTAGTACAAAACGTGTTCGCCTAGCATTCGCATGGCGGCAGATCGATCCCCGCCCGGGACCGTGAGTTTAAGCTGCTTACTGGGGAGGCCACTACTGTGTTTGGGCACCACAGGGCTGGTGTTGGGGGTTTTGCACAATAGATGTTTAGCCTAGCATTCGCATGGCGGCAGATCGATCCCCGCCCGTGACTGTGAGATTAATCTGTTTACTGGGGAGGCCACTACTGTGTTGGGCATCACAGGGCGGGTGTCGGCGGTTTTGCACAATAGATGTTTATCTTAAAACTGAATTCATCTTTGAAATTCGTTTCACTGAACAACATATCAGTCGATTTTATATCAAATAACATTAATTGTATATTCATCAAATAGTCAACAGATGCGCATATTTGAAGAGCATGACAAATGAAAATTTGCCGGATGAAGAATCCTGATTAATTTGCGTTCGCTGATAATATATACATAAAACCAGTGACGTTATTAATTATCTGTTATTTTAATCCAGATCAGCCAGACAAGAATTAATGGATGTCGTTTATTAGATAAAAGGTTTATAGCAACTTTATTCAGTTAATTTCTAAAGACACAAGGACATTTAGAAATAGAACAACGAGTTATTTTTACGGAGGTTTTTCGACTACACAAAAAAACAGTTTATCAATTGATTTTAACAGTGAGAGATTTAACAAATAATTCTTCATTTCGTCACATTGCAGGAATATGAGCTTAGTGTTTGTGTATATTAACAAAAGCGTGCGTTCGTGTGTGCGTTCACGGGTATCGAACAATACAAGCGGACCCTTTTTTAATGCGCACAATGCATTTGCGAACAATCGGAAGAATGCTAATCTTCCCAAAATCCAAAATGACAGGGAAGTTGTATAAGCAGGGTGATTTACAAAAAAAAAAAAAAAAAAAAAAAAAAAACATTTGGGATTAATGACCCAAAAAGATTTTTTCATTCGATTCTTGAATAATTCCTTTGATGGAATATATTCGGAATGCTCTCTCTCTCTCTCTCTCTCTCTCTCTCTCTCTCTCACACACACACAGATATTACAAATTAGAGATCTTTAGTTTCGCCAACATATTACAGATAAAACGTTTTGAAATCAGACTCTCTCTCTCTCTCTCTCTCTCTCTCTCTCTCTCTCTGATATTAGAAATTAGAGATTTTAAAAAACTTTTTGTTTCTCTAAGATAGTACATATAAGAGGTTTTGAAATCTCTCTCTCTCTCTCTCTCTCTCTCTCTCTCTCTCTCTTTTACTGTTTCACTGACCCGAAACCTTTTGTTTTCTTTTTGTGATTGAGGGTCCTGGAATTGGATTACAAAGGCTTAAACCCATTGATACACTTTTGTTATCTTCTCTTTTTAAAACCATGATTTTTATTTTCTATTCTTTATCTTCTTCTTTATTTCCGTTTGTGGAACAGATCACTTTACCGATGCCAATAAAAAAGCGGATTTAATGTAGCTACTATTGCAAAGGTAAATTCACTTTTGTTTTATTGTAAATATATCCATAAACATGTGTTTACTAGTTAATCTATGAGGTAGTAGGTTGGCCAGGGCACCGGCCATCCGTTGAGATACTACCGCTAGAGATTTTTGGGGTCCTTTGACTGGACAGACAGTACTACATTGGATCCTTCTCTCTGGTTACGGTTTATTTAACCTTTGCCTACACACACACCAAATAGTCTGTCCTATTCTTTACATATTCTCCTCTGTCCACATACACCTGACAACACTGAGATTACCAAACAATTCTTCATCCAAGGGGTTACTACACTGTAATTGTTCAGTGGCCACTTTCCTTTTGGTAAGGGTAGAAGGGACTCTTGAGCTATGGTAAGCAGCTCTTCTAGGAGAAGGATACTCCAAAATCAAACCATTGCTCTCTAGTCTTGGGTAGTGCCATAGCCTCTGTACCATGGTCTTTCACTGTCTTGGATTAAAGTTCTCTTTGCTTAAGGGTACACTTGGGCACACTATTCTATTTCTCTTCCTCTTGTTTTGTTATAGTTTTCATAGTTTATATAGGAGATATTTATTTAATACTTAAAATATTTTTCCTTATTCCCTTTCCTCACTGGGCTATTTTCCCTGTTGGAGCTCCTGGGCTTATAGGTTTCTGCTTTTCCAACCAAGGTTGTAGCTTAGCAATTAATAATAATAATAATAATAATAATAATAATAATAATATGTGCTTCGTGTTTATAAAGGGCATATCTTGTGGATTGAATGCTCTATTGATATTTAGTTAACTAATTTAGGAGTAGCTCAATTCCTCCTCCTCCTCCCCCGCCCCCCCCCCCCCCCAACTATTTCCTCATACCTGTAACGCACATAGGTCGGTGGTTACTTAAGTTAATCGAGAAGTAATTGATTTAATGCAACTTCTTGGCCTGGGATTCAAATCCAGGTCATATCTCAAGTAAGGAGAGCATACTATTTATATATATACATATATATATATATATATATATATATTTATATATATATATATATTTATATATATATATATATATATATATAAACAAACACTCACATTCACTAAACATTTTTCTTAGAAAGGAGATGGTCCCTTCGGAAAGTTAATGATAAATTTAATTTCGTGAATGTATTTTTTATAATTGATCATAAATACACAGAAAATTAGTATTATATATATATATATATATATATTATGTGTATATATATATGGATATATATATATATATAATGTGTATATATGATATATATATATATATGTGTGTGTGTGGTGTGAGTGTGTGTCTGTGGTGTGAGTGTGTGTGCGTGTGTGTGTGTGTGTTTGTGTGCGTCTGTGTGTGTGTGTGTGTGTTATCAGTTTCAGGAAAATAGCACAGATACGTTGTTCTTGTCAATATATGATATATATACAGTATATAATGGAAAACCTGCACCTACTCATCGGGGAAATATGATTTGTAAAACGAGACGTCAGTGTCGAGTTTAATACGATCCTCTTTAAGCGCAGACATTTCTTTAATACTGTACTTTTCATATTGGAAGTAGAAATAATTGTTCTTCTAACAAAAACTATTCAAGGTTTAGAATGAGAATTGCCATGAAATTAACCCAATAATTCAAAGTTTTTATGGAGCGTTAGTATAAATTTTAATAATTAAAGTGATGTATGACATGAGTCATTTCATAGTTTATATATGACATATCTGTTTTTGACGTTAATAGTTTATGTAGGACATATCTGTTTTGACGTTGTTACTGTTTTTAGAATGATTTATTGTTAATTTATTCTCATTTATTTATTTCCTTATTTCCTTTCCTCACTGGGCTATTTTTCCCTATTGGAGCCCTTGGGCTTATAGCATCTTTCTTTTCCAACTAGGGTTTTAGCTTGGCTAGTAATAATAATAATATTGATATGATAGGCGTAGTGTGTATGTAGTTGGGTCACTGATATTTTTGTCCGCCAAAATACTTGTGGTGGCCGATGTGATAACATCCCTGACTGGTGAACGCTAGACTGGGGTTCGAGTCCCGCTCAAACTCGTTAGTTTCTTTGCTCGCTGCAACCTCACCATCCTTGTGAGGTAAGGAGGGAGAGGGTTTGGGGGAGCCTATAGATCTGTCTGCCGAGTCATCAGCAGCCATTGCCTGGGCCCTCCTTGGTCCCAGCTTGGGTGCTGATCATATGTATTATGGTCAGTGTCTAGGGCATTGACCTGCTTGATTGGGCAATGTCACTGTCCCTTGCCGCTGCCATTAACGCAACATGTACTGCATGTCAGAACAGAAAAGCTATATGTATATTTGCGAGCGAAGCGAGCCACGGTAGACCGAAGACAGTAAGTGTTAGTTCGTTGACTAATATACTTGGATAGGGAAGGCTCCTGTTTTTCTACACTGTTAAAAAAAACTGTAATTTCAATTGGAAAATTTCCGTAAAAATATACTAGTGTCAGCCGTATTTCTGTAAAATACAGGCGACCGTTATTTTACCTTACATTATTAGTATCTTTTACGGGTTGGTGACCGTAATACCACTTCTTTACGTCAATATATTCGTTTTTTAAACAGGGTAAAAACCCTGGAATAAATGTTGCCCAGGCATTTGCCGCTTTTTTAAATACAAATTTTGGATAGTGTACGGAAATTTTCCGTAAAAATATACTGCTCTTATCCGTATTTCTGTAAAATACAGGCGACCGTTATTTTACCTTACATTGTTTTTATCTTTTATGGGTTTGGTGACCGTAACATCACTCCTTTACGTCAATATAACCGTTTTTAAAAGGGTAAAAACCCTGGAATAAATGTTGCCGGGCATTTACCGTTTTTAACCCTTTTACCGCCAAGGGAACGTTAAATTTCAATCCCATTTTGCTATATATTTTTTTCGAAATTGCTCTAACAACCTTAATTTTTGTTATAGAGAGGTCAGGTTGGTCTCATTCTTTGAAAAATGCCTGAAGTTTCTCATAAAGTTATCAAAAATATGCAAAAACATGTGAATAACAGTGTTTTGCAAGAACGTACCGGTACGTCCTTTGGGGGCGAAATACAAATTTTTGATTGTGTAATCGAGTAGTAGACTTGGTGACCCAGTGATTTTACGCAAGTACAGGCTTCATAAATAATGATCTTTGAAAAATACAAATATCATTATATCTCAGGTATTAAAAATCCATAGTTATATACGTTGTATATTTAAAAAAAAGACAGGAGCTTTCGACCTTTTTACCAAGTGCCTCTTCATCTGAAGAATAAAAGTTTGCGTTGCTGAAACCAGTTTCAATGTGTATATTTGTGTTGCTGAAAACCAGTTTCAATGTGTATATTTGCGGTGCTGAAACCAGTTTCAATGTGTATATTTGCGGTGCTGAAACCAGTTTCAATGTGTATATTTGCGGTGCTGAAACCAGTTTCAATGTGTATATTTGCGGTGCTGAAACCAGTTTCAATATGTATATTTACGTTGCTGAAACCAGTGTCAATATGTATATTTGCGTTGCTGAAACCAGTTTCAATATGTATATTTACGTTGCTGAAACCAGTTTCAATATGTATATTTTCGTTGCTGAAACCAGTTTCAATATGTATATTTGCGTTTCTGAAACAAGTTTCAATATGTATATTTACGTTGCTGAAACCAGTTTCAATATGTATATTTACGTTTCTGAAACTAGTTCCAATGTGTATGTTTGCATTAATAGAGCCAGATTCAATGTGTTTAAATGTGTATGTTTGCATTAATAGAGCCAGATTCAATGTGTATATTTGCATTAATAGAACCAGTTTCAGTGTTATATTAAAGTTGCTAAGACCAGTTTTGATATGTATCAGCAAGTTGTGCTATTGTACTTAATGTATTTTCATCATTAATATGTCTGCTTTTATCCCAAAACATTCAATCGACAGCCAACGTTTTTACCCTTTTTGACCCCCTGGTATTAATTGACCCCTTGTATAGTTTCATCGACCCAGAGGGGTCAGTATCGGCCTTGCTTCAAGGAAAATTCTCTCTCTCTCTCTCTCTCTCTCTCTCTCTCTGATATTAAAAATTAGAGATTTTAGAAACATTTTTTTGTTTCTAAGATATTACAGATGATAGGTTTTAAGATCAGACCTCTCTCTCTCTCTCTCTCTCTCTCTCTCTCTCTCTCTCTTACAAATTAGAGATTTTAAGAAACAGATCATTTGTCTCTAAGCTATTACAAATGAGAGATTGTAAAAGTACTCTCTCTCTCTCTCTCTCTCTCTCTCTCTCTCTCCAAGATATTACAAATAAGAGATTGTAAAAGTACTCTCTCTCTCTCTCTCTCTCTCTCTCTCTCTCTCCAAGATATTACAAATAAGAGATTTTAAAAGTAGACTCTCTCTCTCTCTCTCTCTCTCTCTCTCTCCAAGATATTACAAATAAGAGATTTTAAAAGTAGACTCTCTCTCTCTCTCTCTCTCTCTCTCTCTCTCTCTCTCTCTCTCTGTTCAATGTTTCAATGCTGAAACAAAAAAGTTTGGGAGGCGAGCCTGTCATCCACCTTTGTGTAGCGCAGCCGAAATACGATTGTATTTTGTAGCTGTCAGTTTTGCCTTTGTTGTGAAATGAAAGTTGCTGTAAATGCAAAAGTCTTCTGGAATTGATGATAAAGAAAAGGTGGAGATATCATATGCATTCGTGAGTGGTAAAGCCACTTTTAACCCCATAGCTAGAAACTGTCTGACCGTAGAGGAAGATGACGTGAATCCAAATGTTAAAATCGAAGCAATGTTATTTCTTAATACAAAATAAGAAAGAATGTACTTCTCAAGAAACTGTATTACTATCTACTAACTAAGCCCCGGTTTTTCCACTTTTAACCCCCAAAGCTAGAAACTGCCTGACCGTAGAGGAAGATGACGTGAATCCAAATGTTAAAATCGAAGCAATATGTTATTTCTTAAAAACAAAATAAGAAGGAATATACTTCTCAAGAAACTGTATTACTATCTACTAACTAAGCCCCCAGTTTTCCATTTAACCCCAAAGCTAGAAACTGTCTGACCGTAGAGGAAGATGACGTGAATCCAAATGTTAAAATCGAAGCAATATGTTATTTCTTAATACAAAATAAGAAGGAATATACTTCTCAAGACACTGTATTTCTACGTACTAATTATCCCCCCAGTTTTCCCCGTAAGACTGAAGAGACATTTGTGAAATTAGATAGAAGTAAATGGAGGCAAGAGACTAGGAGAGCTAAATCCTGCGCGAGAAGATATAGCTCCTACACAAACGGAGATGTCATGGCTCTTCCTTACGCCTTTAATCCTTATGAAGGAGAGCAGAGGACGTACTTTCATCCCAAGGAGGAGGAGGAGGAAGAAGAGGAGGAGGAGGAGGAGGAGGAGGAGGAGGAGGAGGAGGAGGAGGAGGAGGAGGAGGAGTAGGAGTAGGAGTAGGAGGAGGAGGAGGAGGAGGAGGTCTCAGAAAGGGGAGCTAGCGAGCTCCATTTCTCAGACATACGGTAAATGGATTCTCGCGTTAGTTGGGACAAGGATCTGATTGTTTCGTGCTCCCAGGCCTAAAAGATATATGTGGTCTACCCTGGGCCTCTCTATATCTGGGTCTGCCGTGCCGTCTCCCACTCACTACGGCCTTGGAGTGCCTCTCAAGAGCGCCAACTTTATATTCCAGGGGTTCCAGTTTGGGCCTGGATTGTCGTTTTGTTTCCATTACGCCTGATGGCTAGGCGAGATGCGCCGGTCTTGGGAAGTCGAGCGTTGCCTTCCATGGCAAATCTAATTTCGTTCTGTTTCTTCTTCTGTTTATGAGCAGATGAACTGTTGGTTTTAAACAGGAATCAAGTTAATTCTCT
>NC_090738.1:132485342-132489731 GCF_036898095.1 Palaemon carinicauda | reverse complement strand
CACTCAGCGTGACAATATATATATATATATTATATATATATATATATATATATATATGTATATATATATATATATATATATATATATATATATATATGTGTGTATATATATATATATATATATATATATATATATATATATATATATATATATATATATATATATATATATAGTTTCTCTCCTTCCAACTGCTCTCAATCCACAGCTCGTTTTCACATCTCACAGAACTGCACCCAAGTTCATCATACCATCTCTAAATACCGCGTTATTCTACCTATAGATATATTGAACATATAGAATATTGAGAACATACTTCTCAATGAGCTATTTAGATCGTAACAGTCCACCATTCGACTATTTTAATTTATATTTATCTGTTAACAAGTTTAATTTTTTCCCTATTGGAGTCCTAGGGCTTATATCATCTTGATTTTCCAACTAGGGTTGTAGCTTGGTTAATAATAATAATAATAATAATAATAATAATAATAATAATAATAATAATAAAAATCGATCATTTCACTACTTCAATTGACCTTTTGTCTATTACAATATTCGCCCCAGACGTGTCATATGAATAAAAGTAAACCATCTAAATTCCATATAATATACAACACTTTCGTTGATGTAAAAACCACAATAATCATTTCACAACTGCACAGACAATTAGTCTATCGCATTCTCTCCAATAAAAAAAAATAATAGAAGCAAATAAGAAAAAACATATACTGTTTTTTAATCTCAGTTAACATGTAAACATGACTTTTTTAACATTGCCTATGTTTACAGGTCACTTATGAATGGCAGAGGCATGGGACAGTGATCAGCGCCCAAGCCCCCTCTCCACCTCAAGATAGGACCAAGGAGAGCCAGGAAATGGTTGCTGATGAATCAGCAGGTAAACTATAGGATCCCGCAGCCCCCATCCTTAGCTCACGAGAATGGTGAGGTTGCAGACATTACAAGAAACTATCGAGTTTGAGGGGGACTATCACCCGTCCAGAAGATTGCCAGGAAGGAACCCTATTTCGCATCATGACAATTCAGAATACATATAAAACAAGTATTCACAATTATATATATTTTTTTTTCATTAAAAACATATTTAGATAAATGGTAAACATTTCAATTGTAAATACACAATTCAGAATACATATAAAAAAAGTATTCACGACTATATATATTTCTTTATTTAAAACATATTTAGATAAATAGTAAAAAATTCAATTGTAAATACACTAAATGTAAAATTAAAAAAATACTTATGCAAATATACTATTATGTATATGTTATAAACTGTAAGGTTGTAAATGTGTATTGCATAATAAAAGATGAAAAAAAAAATCAAACCACTCTCAAAACGTTACAATCTTTCCAGGAGAGTCATAATAAGCAAATGAAATAATAAATGAATGTGATATATGTACTTTTATTTCCAGAACTAAGGACTGGAATAAGTAAGGGTAATAAAAAAAAAATTCCATAATCCCATATAAAAACAACGTCTCTCTGAACCTCAACTTCTCTATAAAAATGGAGGTAGCTTGATGGGGATTCAGGGAAATTTACCGTAAAATAAGTTTCCTATCTACCAGTTTTTTTTTTTTTTTTTTTTTATCTGGTGTGTTCTCATTGGCGCAGTACCAAACGGTTATCTAGCAATATATATCAAGGTGTAGTATTACAAGGATGATAAAGATAGCTTTTGATGTTTTGAGAGAGAGAGAGAGAGAGAGAGAGAGAGAGAGAGAGAGAGGAGAGAGAGAGAGAGAGAGAGAGAGAGAGAGAGAGAGAGAGAGATTGAAATTAATTTTCCCTGTTGGAGGCTTAAAACATCTTTCTTTTCCAACTATGGTTGTAGCTTAGATAATAATAATAATAATAATAATAATAATAATAATAATAATAATAATAATAATAATAATGACAATGATGATGATAATAATAACATCAGGTTGGATAACATTACAACAAACATTTGAAAAAAAAAAATCATAAAGTTGAAGTAGCAAAACCCTTTTGCAAAAAAATATTGCAAAAGTTTAGGTAAAACAAGAAAAGAAAATGTCATTGCAAGTATAAATAATTTCTTCATGACAATTAAGATACATCATCAATTTCTGATATTATCAGTAACTGGGAGACTAGTAAAATCAAGTCAATGACAATAGTTGAAAAAAAAAAAAAAGATGCTCTATGAAACGAAGTACAAAAATATTTCATCAAAATGTAAGTTTGTAAGCTACAAGCAATTCTCGCAAAAATCAAGAAATAAACAAAATTCCTTCTTCGAGGAAATAATAGTCAAACATACCTTTCATAATTAAAAGATACAGATTCATTTCTTTTAACTGAAATGGAAAATAACATACTGTCATAAAAAATTCACATTGTAGTAGCTTTTAATTTTCCTAACATCCACATGAAGTGTCAAGAATCAGGTTCTCAAGAACGTAAAATGGCAACCTTTTTTTTATCACAACAACAAAAAATACAGCTATTTCTAGTCCAATGCAGGACAAAGGCTTCATACATGTCTTTAGTAATGTCTGGGGTTAGGCTATTTTCATTATCACGCTGGCCATAACGGGTTGGTAATGGTGAGAGACTTTAGTCTGATCGCTCATAAGCAAATCAACATAGTATAGCTGGCCCTAACTAGTACAGTTTTGCTGATCATAGCGATACATAAATCCTTTCACCAGGTTAAGGTATCCCCACTCATAAAGGGGTTAATAATCAATGTACCTAACAACAAAAGGTTACTGCTTTATGTTTAGTGACAAGATATTGCAATTAGAAAAAGGGTAATAACCCCTAAAAGGTTTTAAAGGCCACTCATGAATGGCAGAGGCAAGGGACAGAGACATTACCCTATCAAACAAGACAATGCCCTAAAGACTAACCATATTATATATGATCAGCACCCAAGCCCCTCTCCACCCAAGCTAGGGCAAGGAGGGCCAGGCAATGGCTGCTGATGACACCCCCAAAGCCCTCAACCTTAGCTCACAAGAACGGTGAGGTTGCAGCGACCAAATGAACTAACGAGTTTGAGTGGGACTACAACCCCAGTCTGGCAATCACCAGGCAAGGACGCTACCACCAGGCCACAACAACCAATAATTGAACAATGAAATTACAGTCTTCGATTTGAAAAATTCACATCATATCTAACTTATACGCATTTCATGACAGTAAAGCAAAGCTTTTGCTGATCATGGCAATACACAAATCCTTTCACCACGTCGAACTATTCCCCTTAGCACACCATCAAAAAAAAAAAAAAAAAATAAGAAAAAAAAAAGTACACGCACTTCTGGAAGTAAATGGACAACCATGATTGGATACTGTGCACTTTGGTTCTACACAACAGTTAAGTTTATTAGACATTTCTTACGTAGAGAGAGAGAGAGAGAGAGAGAGAGAGAGAGAGAGAGAGAGAGAGAGAGAGAGAGAGAGAGAGAGAGAGAGAGTGTGTGTGTGTGTAAAGTAGATTGTATTTACAATACATGACCATCCAAAAAAATGTCTGTAAGGCGGTTGCTGTACTATAATTTAGCATATCAATATTGAATTAAAGCAAATCATACACAAGTTTGCACAATTAGAGAGAGAGAGAGAGAGAGAGAGAGAGAGAGAGAGAGAGAGAGAGAGAGAGAGAGAGAGAGAGAGAGAGAGAGATGTATTTACAATACATGACCTTCCAAAAAAATGTCTGTAAGGCAGATGCTGTACTATAATTTAGCATATCAATATTGAAAAAAGAAAAACATACACAAGTTTGCACACATACAGAGAGAGAGAGAGAGAGAGAGAGAGAGAGAGAGAGAGAGAGAGAGAGAGAGAGAGTGTGTGTTAAGTAAATTGTACTTACAAACACATGAACTTCCGAAAAACAAATGTCTACAAGGCAGTTATTATAGTATACCTAAGACAATCAAATTGTAAAAACCAAACCAAATAAAAGATGATTTCCCATAGAAAGAAATTGCTCATCCAAATAAAATAAATTACAATGTCATTTTTAAACTAAAGAAAGAACGATTGCATAAGTCCCCCCAAAAAGAGGTGAAACCAATCATATCCGACAGCCAGACAACAGCCTCACACAATCTCATTTCTCTTACCTTGTCCTCCTTCTTGTAATATTGATGCAATAATGACCGAAATGAAACGTCCCTTGATCCAATGTCGTTGGGAAAGGATGAAAAGTTGAAGTGTCCCCTTTGGTTGGGGAATATTGTTCTGGTGTTGAATCCTGTCTAAGGGGGGGGGGGGTCAGGGAGGAATGAGGGAGGGGGAAGGGGAGAGGGGATGTTGTATGGGAGGAATGGGGGAGGTGGGAAGAGATGCAATATGGGAAGGAAGAGAGGATGTAATGAGGGA
>NC_090738.1:132470342-132472842 GCF_036898095.1 Palaemon carinicauda | reverse complement strand
ATGAGCAGAATAACATAACACTTAAAACCTTTGCAGTTAAGATATTTCGAAAGACAAGAGACTTAAAATGAGCAGAATAACATAACACTTAAAACCTTTGCAGTTAAGATATTTCGAAAGACACACTTAAAATGAGCAGGATAACATAGCACTTAAAACCTTTGCAGTTAAAGTATTTCGAAAGACAAGAGACTTAAAATGAGCAGGATAACATAGCACTTAAAACCTTTGCAGTTAAGATATTTCGAAAGAGAAGAGACTTAAAATGAGCAGGATAACATAGCACTTAAAACCTTTGCAGTTAAGATATTTCGAAAGACAAGAGACTTAAAATGAGCAGAATAACATAACACTTAAAACCTTTGCAGTTAAGATATTTCGAAAGACACACTTAAAATGAGCAGGATAACATAGCAATCAAAACCTTTGCAGTTAAGATATTTCGAAAGACAAGAGACTTAAAATGAGCAGGATAACATAGCAATCAAAACCTTTGCAGTTAAGATATTTCGAAAGACATGAGACTTAAAATGAGCAGGATAACATAGCAATCAAAACCTTTGCAGTTAAGATATTTCGAAAGACAAGAGACTTAAAATGAGCAGGATAACATAGCACTTAAAACCTTTGCAGTTAAGGTATTACGAAAGACAAGAGACTTAAATGAGCAGAATAACATAACACTTAAAACCTTTGCAGTTAAGATATTTCGAAAGACAAGAGACTTAAATGAGCAGAATAACATAACACTTAAAACCTTTACAGTTAAGGTATTTCCAAAGACAAGAGACTTAAAATGAGCAGAATAACATAACACTTAAAACCTTTGCAGTTAAGATATTTCGAAAGACAAGAGACTTAAAATGAGCAGAATAACATAACACTTAAAACCTTTGCAGTTAAGGTATTTCGAAAGACACACTTAAAATGAGCAGGATAACATAGCACTTAAAACCTTTGCAGTTAAAGTATTTCGAAAGACAAGAGACTTAAAATGAGCAGGATAACATAGCACTTAAAACCTTTGCAGTTAAGATATTTCGAAAGACAAGAGACTTAAAATGAGCAGGATAACATAGCACTTAAAACCTTTGCAGTTAAGGTATTACGAAAGACAAGAGACTTAAATGAGCAGAATAACATAACACTTAAAACCTTTGCAGTTAAGATATTTCGAAAGACAAGAGACTTAAAATGAGCAGAATAACATAACACTTAAAACCTTTGCAGTTAAGATATTTCGAAAGACACACTTAAAATGAGCAGGATAACATAGCACTTAAAACCTTTGCAGTTAAAGTATTTCGAAAGACAAGAGACTTAAAATGAGCAGAATAACATAACACTTAAAACCTTTGCAGTTAAGGTATTTCGAAAGACAAGAGACTTAAAATGAGCAGGATAACATAGCACTTAAAACTTTCGAAGTTAAGGTGTTTCGAAAGACAAGAGACTTAAAATGAGCAGAATAACATAACACTTAAAACCTTTGCAGTTAAGATATTTCGAAAGACACACTTAAAATGAGCAGGATAACATAGCAATCAAAACCTTTGCAGTTAAGATATTTCGAAAGACAAGAGACTTAAAATGAGCAGGATAACATAGCAATCAAAACCTTTGCAGTTAAGATATTTCGAAAGACAAGAGACTTAAATGAACAGAATAACATAACACTTAAAACCTTTGCAGTTAAGGTATTTCGAAAGACAAGAGACTTAAATGAACAGAATAACATAACACTTAAAACCTTTGCAGTTAAGGTATTTCGAAAGACAACAGACTTAAAATGAGCAGAATAACATAACACTTAAAACCTTCGAAGTTAAGGTATTTCGAAAGACAAAAGACTTAAAATGAGCAGGATAACATCGCACTTAAAACCTTTGCAGTTAAGGTATTTCGAAAGACAAGAGACTTAAAATGAGCAGAATAACATAACACTTAAAACCTTCGAAGTTAAGATATTTCGAAAGACAAGAGACTTAAAATGAGCAGAATAACATAACACTTGAAACCTTCGAAGTTAAGGTATTTCGAAAGACAAGAGACTTAAATGAACAGAATAACATAGAACTTAAAACCTTTGCAGTTAAGATATTTCGAAAGACAAGAGACTTAAAATGAGCAGGATAACATAACACTTAAAACCTTTGCAGTTAAGATATTTCGAAAGACAAGTGACTTAAATGAGCAGAATAACATTACTTAAAACCTTCGAAGTTAAGATATTTCGAAAGACAAGTGACTTAAATGAGCAGAATAACATTACTTAAAACCTTCGAAGTTAAGATATTTCGAAAGACAAGAGACTTAAAATGAGCAGGATAACATAACACTTAAAACCTTCGAAGTTAAGATATTTCGAAAGACAAAAAGACTTAAAATGAGCAGAATAACATAACACTTAAAACCTTTGCAGTTAAGGTATTTCGAAAGACAAGAGACTTAAAATGAGCAGGATAACATAACACTTAAAACCTTTACAATTAAGGTATTT
>NC_090738.1:132455342-132465342 GCF_036898095.1 Palaemon carinicauda | reverse complement strand
CTCTCTCTCTCTCTCTCTCTCTCTCTCTCTCTCTCTCTCTCTCTCTCTCTCTCTCTCTCATCTATTTATACGCTTTTATGCTTGATTTCACAATAAAGTCTTGGCTATATAACTTTGTATATCATATTAAAGACTGAAGAAATAATGGTGTTGTGACTATCTCTAAGATATTTTGTTTCATAATCAATTAGCTCTCGGTTTTTTTTTTTCATATCCTTACCATTCATGACATGTCTAGTAAAATATTAAATTCCTTTAGTGTCAATATTAAATATAGAATACATTCATCATATATATATATATATATATATATATATATATATATATATATATATATATATATATATATATATATATATATATATATATTTATATGTTATACATGCGTGTGTATGTATCTGAAAAGTAATGGATTAATTTAGGAAATATAACTGGAGAGAGAGAGAGAGAGAGAGAGAGAGAGAGAGAGAGAGAGAGAGAGAGAGAGAGAGAGAGAGAGAGAGAGAGAGAGAGAATGTATTTCCTTTTTGACATAATAAAACAACATTGATTACATACTGAAGAGCAACAGCACCAACAACAAAATACGACAAGAATTACAATCAATAATAATATTAACAGAAACAAAAAGAAAAAATTAAATACAATAAGCAAATACTGCTCGAAAAGGACCACATTCTTAATTTGTAAATACAATTATTGAGTAATGCCCTTAAACACCTTCAGAAACAATTAATAAAAATTCACCTTTCTACAGTGACTATGACATTCCCCCTTCCTTTACAAGATGAAAGACCACATCCTTAATTTGTTAATACACTTAAGTATTATTATTATTATCATTATTATTTGCTAAGCTACACCCCTAGTTGGAAAAGCAGGATGCTATAAGCCGATGGGCCCCAACAGGCAAAATAGCCCAGTGAGGAAAGGAAACGAGGAAAAATAAAATATTTTAAGAACAGTAACATTAAAATAAATATCTCCTATATAAACTATAAAAAATTTAACAAAACAAGAGGAAGAGAAATTAGATAGAATACTGAGCCTGAGTGTACCCTCAAGCATTAAATGGCCCAGTGAGGAAAGGATACAAGGAAAAATAAAATATTTTAAGAACAGTAACAACATTGAAATAAATATCTCCTACATAAACTATAAAACAAAACAAGAGGAAGAGAAATTAGGTAGAATAGTGTGCCTGATTGTACCCTTAAGCAAGAGAACTCTAACCCAAGACAGTGGAAGACCATATCTTAAGAACAGTAACAACATTAAAATAAATATCTCCTATATAAACTACAAAAACTTTAACAAAACAAGAGGAAGATAAATTAGATAGAATAGTGTGCCCGAGTGTACCCTCAAGCACTAAACGACATTAAATACCTGCAGACACAAAACAAAATTCACCTTTCTACAGTGACTATAACATCCCCCCCCCCCCCTTCCTTTACACGATGAGCAGAGAGACAATCTGAATATCTAAACTCTGCAAGAAACCTGACAAACTACACGAAGAAATTACTCCAGTTCATTAGACCGGAATCACAAGTTTGTTGTTCGCTATTGTTTGCGTCTTCTCCGTCTCAAGCTGCTTTTGTAGTCCCTTGTTTATGTTGTGAAGCCTGTTCAATGGAACTCGTTCTCAGAATCGAAAACCAACATCTAATCTGGACGTTAGCATTTAGGGGATTGAAAAGTAGATGTAGGCTATGTAGCGCTTCGTTTAGTGGGTTCATACATGAAATACATATTGCTTATATATGTGTGTATGTGTATATATATAATTATATTTATACCTATCTATCTATTTATGACAAGGGGATACCTTAACGGGGTGAAAGGGGGTCTGTGTATCCCTATGATCAGCAAAGCTGTACTAGTTAGGGCTCCCCCCCACCCCCCCATCCCCATAAGAACATGTCTGCCTTAATCCTACAGTGTACTATAAATGTCTGCATTTGTTGTTGTTGCTGCTGCATATGGAGAGAGAGAGAGAGAGAGAGAGAGAGAGAGAGAGAGAGAGAGAGAGAGAGAGAGAGAGAGAGAGAGAGAATTTTTTTTTACAATGCAACTCTGTCCATGTCTGAGTGACTGGTTCAGAAAGTATCCAACTTTCCATTTTCTTAGCAAGTCTTTAAGAGTGAAGTTGTGTGCCGTAGCAATCACTGGACCTACCTAAAGTGAGACATGTACTTTACCATTCAGGAAAGTGTCTCCATTAGCTGGATGCACCAACCAAAGGTGGAAATTATATTAAATATCACAATAAAGGCTATAAAAGTAATGCTACATTTGAAACAAAATATTTTAACAAAATCAGAAATTTATTGTCAATTTTCCTCATTTGTGAATTACAGCAGGTTCATGTTTTTGCTGTATCCTCCGGCCATTCCATGTTTCAAAGTAATTTCTTTAGGATCTATAAAACACTTTTAATTATGCTATGATTTGTATGTTATTTTTTTTTCAAATATTAGGTAGACATATCTACTATGAGAATCTGCCTCATTAGGCGGATATGTATTTTCACTCTTCTACTTATTACATAACATCAACAACAAATGCAGCTGTATCTAGTCCACTGCAGGACAAAGGCCTCAGACATGTCATTAGTCATGTCTGGGGTTTGGCTATTTCATCAGCACACTGGCCACTGCAGATTGGTGATGGTGGGAGCATTTAGTCTGATCTCTCACAACAAACCAACCAGGTAAGGGTGGCCCCAATTAATACAGCTTTGCTGATTATGGCGATACACAAATCCTTTTACCACGTTAATGTATCCCCACTAGTAAATAGCGCATACACAGGTTTACATTAAAATTTTCCCTGAAATACCAGAATCTATGGTCTTTATAAAGGCAATAATGAACCATATAATAACTTCCTTTCTCTTCATGTTTTCTGAAAAATTCAGCTCTTAGCACTTCCTTGCACGTAGTTTCCGCCGATATATCAAAATTTGAAAAAAAAAAAATAAAGAGGCTTACTCAATAAAACCGCTACAATAGAAGCTGGTAAATGGTTAAATTGGGTTACAGGGCCTTTCTCACAACCCCCCTCCCACCAAAAAAAAAAAAAAAAAAAAAAAAAAAAAAAAAAAAAAAAAAAAAAAAAGGGGGGGGGGGGCAATTCTCGTATATCAAGTTGCTTCAGAAATTACAAGAGAAGGGGGAACATTTAGAATGACAGGGAAAGCCAAATATATTGTAAACAGTGAAATTGGTAGTGAACAGCTAGAATGACCTAGTGAGGATTAGATTCGATTAAATCGAAAGGTTTAGGGCAATTCAAACGATGGATCAACAATGACGATGATTAAGGGTAATTAAAATGATGGAGGCGAATCAGATTGATGCAGTGACAGATAGAATGAATTAGGACAGTTAGCTTGATGAGGAACAGACAGATAGATGGATGATCAATTAGGATTATTAGGGACAATTAGATTGATGAAGGACATTCAGGATGATGGAGAGACAATTAGGATTATCATTAGGGAAAATTAGCAATCGATCCCTCTCTATGGTTACGACTCATTTTACTTTGCTACACATACATAAAATCGTCTGGCCTTTTATAGGTAGTAAGTTGGCCAGGGCACCAGATACCCGTTGAGATACTACCGCTAAAGAGTAATGGGGTCCTTTGACTGGCCAGACAGTACTACATTGGATACTTCTCCCTGGTTACGACTCACTTTCCCTTTAGCTACACATACACCAAGTAGTCTAGCCTATTCTTTACACATTTTCCTCTGTTCTCATACACCTGACAACACTGAGATTACCAAACCATACTTCTTCACCCAAGGGGTTAACTACTGCACTGTAATTGGTCAGTGGCCACTTTCCTCTTGGTATGGGTAGAAGAGACTCTTTAGCTATGGTAAGGCGCTCTCCTAGGACGACACTCCAAAATCAAACCATTGTTCTCTAAACTTAGGTAGTGCCATAGCTTCTTTACCATGGCCTTCCACTGTCTTGGATTAGAGTTCTCTTGCTTGAGGGTACACTCAGGCACACTGTTTATCTTATTCCTCTTCATACTTTTTTTTTTTTTGAAGTTTTTGTTGTTTACATATGAAAGATCTAATTCAATGTTGTTACAGTTTTTAATATATTTTATCTTAATGCTCATTGCCTCTCTTTTAGTTTATTCATTTCTTTGTTTCCCTTCCTCACTGTGCTATTTTTCCCTGTTAGAGCCCTTGGGGTTATAGCATTCTTCTTTGGCAACTAGGATTGTAACTTAGCTAATAATAATTAATAATTAATTAAAAATAATTAAAAATAATAAATTAATAATATTAATGATAATAATTATTATACTATTAAATAATATTATTATTATTATTATTACTATTATTGAAGGCCAATCAGAAAGACGGAGTGCAGATTACAGTTTTAGGGAAATATCTAATTATAGTGAAGAATTGGCATCGAATAAAACTGTAGAAAGAGATTATAGATTTGAATTAAAAAAAAAAAAGGATAGTGAAGAACAATGAAAACATCACAAAATACCTCCAATCATCACCTTAGCCAAAAGAGTAATGCAAAAAAGAAAAAAAAGAAAGAGAGAGAGAGAGAGAGAGAGAGAGAGAGAGAGAGAGAGAGAGAGAGAGAGAGAGAGAGAGAGAGAGAGAGAGAATATACTACATCGCTTTCAAATGTCGATAGTGAGTGATATATTAGGCAATTAAGCCTCTTCCATGTTCACAACACATAAGCCAATGTTTAAAGAGTATTTTTTTTTTACATTAAATTATTCGACATCGTTGAAGATTAGGTATCGTAATTTCTCCTTTTAACAGTTAAGTAATTTTGAATGAAAATAAAGAGACTACTGTAACGGGCCAAGAGTAGGTTGTGACTCAAAAGACGAGATGAAAACCGAGTCACTTTATTACAGAACATCCCGTTTATATACATACCAAGTCCCGGCAAGAAGGTCACAAAATACAACAGGCTATTTCTTGTCCAACCGGGAACCGGTTCTGTTAACAGTTAACGATAAGAAAAGCAGAAAGGTTGATGCAAGTTGCTGTCAGTGCGAGGGGAGAGCGAAGATACAAAGGATAATATATACAAAAAGGGGAAATGTTGTTACTATGTACGATCGTGTGACACACGGGTGGTACACTACCGTTGTTTACGTTAGCTGAATGGATTGGTGTGTTTATTGTTTTATATGGATTAGAGTCTTTATTGTTTTATAAACACTTTCATAAAAAATAGTAAATGTTAAATTTTTTGTCTCAATTTTTTTTCCTTCAACAGTACAATGTCGTAACTGTAAAAGTAATTAAAAATTAACACTGATAATTCAAGACAGATTAAAGATATATGTCTAAATTCCCAAGGGTATGAAGGAATAAAACGGGACAAGGAAAACAGCAATATATGATGAAAAATAAATCTTGACAGGAAAGATTAATCTCCAGGTTTCGTAGATTCTTCTGTATAATTGTTATATCGCGTTACCTATCCTTAGGGCTTTGGGAATACAATACTAATCCCATTAGCAACCCTTAATTCTATTTGATTTATGAAGGTCTGGTCTGATGACCCCAATCTGGAACGACTGGGTTATTCAGTACCGTATCAAGGTGGGTCCGACAGGGAGGAGGCGAGAGTGATTGGACAGCTGGATAGAAATTCAGAAAGTAAAGGGGATGAAGTACTAGGATCTAAAGAGGAAACGGGAGAAAAGAAATAGAATTGAACTATGGAGTTAACAGTTAGAGAGCATTTGAATTATGGAGTTACAGTTAGAGAGCAGTTGAACTATGGAGTAAAAGTTAGAGAGAAGTTGCACAATGAAGTAACAGTTAGAGAGTATTTGAATTATGGAGTTACAGTTAGAGAGCAGTTGAACTATAGAGTAAAAGTTAGAGAGAAGTTGCATAATGAAGTAACAGTTAGAGAGCAGTTGAATTATGGAGTTACAGTTAGAGAGCAGTTGGACTATGGAATAGCTAAACAGCTAGAGAGCAGTTCCACATTGGAGTAACAGTTAGAGAGCAGTTGAATTATGGAGCAACAATTAGACACCGGTTGAACTATGGAGTAAAAGTTAAACTATGGAGTAAAAGTTAAACAATGGAGTAAAAGTTAAACTATGGAGTAAAAGTTAAACTATGGGTTAACAGTTAAGACCAATTGAGCAATGGAGTGAAAGTTAAAGAGAGCAGTTGAGTGATGGAGTAAAAGTTAAAAGAGCAGTTGAGTAATGGAGTAAAAGTTAAGTGAGCAGCTGAATAATGGAGTAGAAGTTAAAAGAGCAGTAGAGCAAGGAGTAAAAGTTAAGAGAGCAGTAAAGCAAGGAGTAAAAGTTAAGTGAGCAGTAGAGCAATGAGTAAAAGTTAAGTGAGCAGTAGAGCAAGGACTAAAAGTTAAGAGAGCAGTAGAGCAAGGAGTAAAAGTTAAAAGAGCTATTGACCATTGGGGTAACAGTTAAGAGTGCAGTTGAACTAAGGAGTAACAGTTAAGAGATCACTTGCCGAATGGAGTAAAAGTTAAAAGAGCAGTTGAGCAATGGAGTAACATTTAAGGGAGCAGTTGTAGAATGGAGTAATAGTTAGAGAGCAGCTGGATGAAGGAATAACTATTTCAAAGCTGGACAGTAGGAGGGAAGATGGAAAGGTAGAATAGAGAAAAAGTGAAAGGCTAAAAGGTGGGTACTTCTAGGGGAGAAAGGCTCACCCCAAAGACCTTTTAGGAATGTCTACAACGCACCGCATGTGGCGCACTGCCGGCACACCCTCTCCACCAATTTTTTAGAATAGGGTTATCTCAAAGTAAATACATCGTTACAATAAGGTTATCTCAAAGTAAATACATCGTTACAATAAGGTTATCTCAAAGTAAATACATCGTTACAATAAGGTTATCTCAAAGTAAATAAATCGTTACAATAAGGTTATCTCAAAGTAAATAAATCGTTACAATAAGGATATCTCAAAGTAAATACATCGTTACAATAAGGATATCTCAAATTAAATATATCGTTACAATAAGATTCTCGAAGTAAATATATCGTTACAATAAGGATATCTCAAAGTAAATATATCGTTACAATAAGATTCTCGAAGTAAATATATCGTTACAATAAGGATATCTCAAAGTAAATACATCGTTACAATAAGGATATCTCAAAGTAAATATATCGTTACAATAAGGTTATCTCAAAGTAAATATATCGTTACATGTGTTAATACCGCATAATGTAGAATAAAATTCCAATCCCGTATTTACTTCTGCTATTATTATTACAGATCACAGTTTTAGCAAGATATCAGTCTTTCAAAATGAGATATTAATTAATTCACAATTTAGATACTGAAACAAACTGTTAAACAGATGGGTGCAAAAAAAAAAAAACCTTGACACTAGGACATAAAGTGACCAAATTAGCAACTTTGACGTAAATTTTTACTCATAAGCTCAACTGAACAGTTTCAGCAAGAGATCATTCTTTAATGATGAGATATTAATTAATTAATTAATAGGCTATTTGTTTCTGATGAAAAGGATATTTCGTAAACAGATTATTCATTGCTAAAGGATTACTTAGTTATAATGATGATAAACTATGATAAAATTGTACCAAATCGCAGACATTTTGAGGTATAGCCTACAATGGGCTTGTGAGTTGACCCTTTCTGAGTGGAGATACCTTAATGTTGTGAAATTGTTTGTTTGTTCCGTAACCGAAATACAAACCACGCTATTTACATTGGGTATTACTTTCGGCGTAGCTGAAATGACGAGCCATTATATTTTAACGAGGGTTTCCTACCCCGCGCTAGTTAGCAGGGGTAGGGGGAGTGGTTAGCATGAATTAAAAAGCTAAAGTTCCTGGATGTGTCAGACTGTGTGTATTCTGGCGTCACAAAAACCAACACCACGGTCATGCTACAATAAATCTAACCTCATATGCAAGGTAATACGAAACGTATGACATGGAAGATAGTAGCATTAGTAACCGCGTAACCAGAAAATAACTACAGTATGTCATGAACAATAAAGTCTAAATGTCATGGCCTCTGTACCGTGGTATTCCACTGTCTTGGGTTAGAGTTCTCTTGCTTGAGGGTACACATGGGCACACTGTTCTATCATACTTCTCTACCTCTTGTTTTTATTAAACTTTTTATAGTTAATAAAGAAGATATTTTTTTTCATGTTGTTACTGTTCTTAAAATATATATATTTTTTCTTTTTTTCCTTTCCTCACTAGGCTATTTTCCCTGTTGGAGCTCCTGGGCTTATGGCATCCTGCTTTTCCAAACAGGGTTGCAGCTTAGCAATTAATAATAATAATAATAATAATAATAAAAATAATAATAAGATAAAGTAAAAACATAAAGTCTACACGACCATATCTAATCGAGAATAAAATTATAAAATGGTACATACATTTGTGATTACAAAGAATTTGTTGATGAAAAGACATCCTACCACAACATTGCTTCAGCATATCAATTTTATTACCACTACCAATGTCTTCAATATTATCATTAATACTATTATCATTATTATTACTATTACTACAAATATCTCTGATCGTCTGCTTAGCAACATGAATACATGAAATATCATCTATTTATGAAAGGAAGCAGGCTAAAATTAATTTCAGATAAAAAATCCTGACTTGAAAACAAAAGGAAGTTCAACGTCCATAGAATCTATCCGTTATTCCATTCATAACCATACATCTATTTTTTTTTCTAACCAGCAACAGAATATTCTATTATAATTATAGAATGCGACATGAATACATGAAATATCATCTATTTATGAAAGGAAGCAGGCTAATAATAATTTCAGATAAAAAACCCTGACTTTAAAACGCAAGGAAGTTGAACGCCCATTGATTCTATCCGTTATTCCATTCATACCCATACATCTATTTTCATCTATTTTTCTAACCAGCAACAGAATATTCTATTACAAATATAGCATGCCAAGGACTACTGTATCCTTTTACAGACCCTGTTCTAAATTCAGCCTTTTACACTACAGCCTAGAATACAGATCTACCCGCTTTCATTTTTTTTTTATTTCGGGTTATGGTGGTCTATTGGAAACGACCCTGCCTAGCATTCTGTTGGACGAGAGACCGAGTCCCGCTCAAACTCGATAGTTTCTTGCAGTGTCTGCAATCTCACCATCCTTGTGAACTAAGGATGGGGCATTTGGGGAAGCCTATAAGTCTACCTGTTAAATCATCAGCAGCCATTGTCTGGCCTTACCTGGTCCTGGCCAGGGTGGAGAAGGGGCATGGGCGCTGATCATATGTATATGTGAAGTCTCTACAACATTGTCCTGCTAGCTAGGACAATGTCACTGTCCCTCTAATCAGGAACTTTTCATATTCTAACTTTCTTATGGCACAACCTGCTTTGTCTTTAGCAGCCATTGTCTGGTCCTACCTGGTCCTAGCTTGAATGGAGGAGGGCCTGGGCGTTGATCATATGAATATGTGATCAGTCTCTACGGCATTGTCCTGCTAGCTAGGGCAATGTCGATGTCCCTTTAATCAGTAACTACATATTTCATACGTTTAACTTTCTTATGGCTTACAAAATAACAATGCAGGTTTCCAAGCAAAGAATTTGTTTAGACATTGCTTTCGACAAAATTTTCTTGTCCTTACGACTATTTCTCAAGACGCACAACAAAATTACACTTACGACCCGGTATAAACACTCTTACTTTTACTTCTTTTTTAATTTTTTTTTCTCCCCAACAACATCGAGAATTTCCTTTTTCCCTTGGTGCTCACAGTCACGCAATGTTCCCCTTAAAGAAACAGAAGGCAAAAAAGATATTACAAAAAAGGGCGTAAAAGTTTTTGAAAATTTTTACAAGAGGATCTTTTGAAAATCCTGGGTGCTGGATTCTCCTTTCGTTTTCTTTTGTATTCGCTTATTCATTTCTAAAAAAAAGTTTCTAAGTTTGAAAATATATAGATCAAGATTTTATAT
>NC_090738.1:132440532-132454842 GCF_036898095.1 Palaemon carinicauda | reverse complement strand
ACTACAGCCTAGAATACAGATCTACCCACTTTCATGATTTTTTTTTATTTATTTATGGTTGTGGGTGGTCTATTGGAAACGTCCCTGCCTAGCATTCTGTTGGACGAGAGACCGAGTCCCGCTCAAACTGGATAGTTTCTTGTTGTGTCTGCAACATCATCCTTGTGAGCTACGGATGAGGGATTTGGGGAAGCCTATATGTCTACCTGTTGAGTCATCAGCAGCCATTGTCTGGCCCTCCCTGGTTCTAGCCAGGGTGGAGAAGGGGCTTGGTCACTGATCATACGTATACACGGTCAGTCTTCAAGGCACCGTCCTGCTAGCTAGGACAATGTTACTGTCCCTCTAATCAGAAACTTTTCATATTCTAACTTTCTTATGGCACAACCTGCTTTGTCTTCAGCAGCCATTGTCTGGCCCTCCCTGGTTCTAGCCAGGGTGGAGAAGGGGCCTGGGCGCTGATCATATGTATGTGTTCAGTCTCTACAACATTGTCCTGCTAGCTAGGGCAATGTCACTGTTCCTCTAATCAGGAACTACATATTTTATATTTTAACTTTCTTATGGCTTAACAAAATAACGATGCAGATTTCCAAGCAAACAATTTGTTTAGGCATTGCTTTGGACAAAAATTTCTTGTCCTTACGACTATTTCTCAAGACGCACAACAAACTTGCACTTACGATCCGGTATAAACACTATTACTTTTACTTTTTTATTTTTTTTTTCTTCCCAAACAACATCGAGAATTTCGTTTTTCCCTTGGTGCTCACAGTCACGCAATGTTCCCCTTAAAGAAACAGAACGAAAAAAAAAAAAAAAAAAATACAAAAAAGGGCGTAAAGTTTTTTTAAAATTTTTACAAGAGGATCTTTTGAAAATCCTGGGTGCTGGATTCTGCTTTCGTTTTCTTTTGTATTCGCTTATTCATTGCTAAAAAAAAGTTTCTAAGTTTGAAAATATATAGATCAAGATTTTATATTGTTACGTAGATCTTTACATTCTTGGATCAATATTATTTTTACCAAATTATACTACTTTCTAATATATATTTATATATATATATATATATATATATATAAAATCTAGAATGAATTAATTTCTTAATGTGTGTTCCATTGTTGACTATACTTCTAATGTATATCTGAAATGAACCTTTTTTTCATTTAAATTATGTTCAATTATAGACTAATATATATCTAGACTGAACTAATCTCTTTAGTGTGTGTCCAATCAACATCATAACTATCTCTTTTTAACAGGGAAAAAATGACTAAGTTATTTTTGTGAAATTTAAAACATTTTATGGTTCATTTTTTCACCCAAAATATTTACCAGTTTCACCAATATACCCTTTATCATATGTGATAAAAGGATTGTAATATATATATTCCTCATGTATTTATAATATTAACACCTTTCCATCGAACTAATATTAATTACCTAGTGTCCCCTGCAGTAAACAATTACGTCTAAATATTCAGATAGATATGCACGCACACGCACACACACACATATACAAACTTTTCCATCCCTTCCCTCTTTTCTAACTACAACCCGCTGCTTCGGCAATAAGTGGGAGTGTGTGGTTTCCGAGTGTACCACTCGGAGCACCCGCTCTCAACATGGTATGACTACCCACTCTTCCACCTGGGCATGACAAGATTGTACGCGATTTTATCATTAACGAATAAATAATTTTATAAATAGTAATTATAAAAATCTGCATAAAAAATCAAACGATTTCAAAACAGTTGCGGTAACACCAACAACAAGGCAAATTGAGGAAAAAATACAGAAATTTAAATAGAAATTCAAACAATTTACAGATAAAAAGTGGTCAAAAGGAGCTGTTAGTCTTGCTAGACAGCCCACTCTATCTTTAATTTATATAAATGGAAAAAAAATACATAAATGAAAAAAAAAGCCAAGTAAAAATGTAAAACCCAGGAATAATTTGCATAAACCCAAAAACACATTTAGTTACAACTATACAACTATGGTCCTTCCGTAACTATCCTGCGATATTGTTTCACCATTTGTTCAAACACTGAACGTCCCATTTCCCATTCAAATCACACGTCACGAGATGTCTCACTCTCTCTCCGGTATACAGCAACAACAATATCAAAGAAAGGACAGCCCAGTTCCCAGTTATGGATACGAAGCCAAAGCAAAGGCATATACATATATGTATACTGTATATGCATGAATGGTTTGTCCAGCAGTGGCAGTCAATACCCAGCGGGTGTTGTGCTAAGGGGACCCATAGAGGCTGTCCCGCTTAGCCATCCATCTGGAAGAAAGGCTCATTCCTGATGTGTCGTTTACTGAACCTCCGTAATTGAGTTGCTGTCAATGCTCAGATAAGTGTGGAGAGAGAGAGAGAGAGAGAGAGAGAGAGAGAAAGAGAGAGAGAAAGAGAGAGAGAAAGGTATGGGAGTGTGTGCTGGGAATGCTCAGATAAGTGAGAGAGAGAGAGAGAGAGAGGAGAGAGAGAGAGAGAGAGGGGGGGGGTTTGGGAGTGTGCTGGCAATCCTCAGATAAGTGGAGAGAGAGAGAGAGAGAGAGAGAGAGAGAGAGAGAGAGAGGGGGGGGAGGGGGGCTTTGGGAGTGTACTGGCATTGCTCAAATAAGAGAGAGAGAGAGAGAGAGAGAGAGAGAGAGAGAGGACTTTGGGAATGGGCTGGCAATGCTCAGATAAGTGGAGAGAGAGAGAGAGAGAGAGAGAGAGAGAGAGAGAGAGGACTTTGGGAATGGGCTGGCAATGCTCAGATAAGTGGAGAGAGAGAGAGAGAGAGAGAGAGAGAGAGGGGGGGGGAGGTATGGGAGTGTGCTGGCAATGCTATCATTCAATATCGGAAATCTGCCAAGTCCAGTACTTCTGTATTTGGGGGCGATTTCTCTCAATACTCAAGAACCAAATTTGGACGATAAAGATCTGGTCTCTCTACGAGACTTTTCCTATTTGATATATATAAAAATGTGATACATGGGATAATGGGAAAAATACTTGATGGTTTTTATTAAACTATATGAATATATCGCATGACATTTGTAGAATTGGCAATGCAAAATCTGTTTTCCTTTAATGGATTATTTTAATCAGTCTTTCTACGAGGTTTTTCCTTTTTTATATATATATATATATATATATATATAAAATGTGATACATGGGATGATGGAAAAATACTTAATGGGTTTTATTAAATTATATAAATCTATCGCATAATATTTGTAGGATAGGCAATGCAAAATTTGTTTTCATTTTATGGATTATTTTAATCATTCTTAGTTTCTTATCTCTTTTATCAGAAGGGGAAACATGCGGGGATGAGATAGAAGCCAGAATAGAAGAATACATCGCTAAAATGGGTAAAGGAAACTGGGAAGTATTAAACGAGAGAGAGAGAGAGAGAGAGAGAGGAGAGAGAGAGAGAGAGAGTTCAGTTCCGGATATTTGTCAGCTTTTTTACACATTTTTAAATGCATGTAACATTACTTTTCTTAATATTAAAAGATCTGATACGAAAAACTGCAAATGTCTACGGATTAAAGCAAATCTGTCTGAAGCAACTAGAAGTCTTTATAATACATACATACATACATATACCAAGGCACTTCCCCCAATTTTTGGGGGGTAGCCGATATCAAACAAATTAAACAAAAAAGGGGACGTCTCCTCTCTACGTTCCTCCCAGCCTGACAAGGGACTCAACCGAGTTCGGCTCGTACTGCTTGGGTGCCAGAGCTCACTCTCCCCACATTATCCACCACAGATGAAGCTTCATAATGCTGAATCCCCTACTGCTGCTACCTCCGCGGTCATCCAAGCCACTGGGAGGAAGCAGCAGGGCCTGCCGGAACTGCGTCACAATCGCTCGCCATTCATTCCTATTTCTAGCACGCTCTCTTGCCTCTCTCACATCTATCTTCCTATCACCCAGAGCTTCCTTCACTCCATCCATCCATCCAAACCTTGGCCTTCCTCTTGTAATAAATGTAAATATCATAAAAGATTGATTAAAATTTCCTAAGAAAAACTATAAACTACTCTGGAATATTTGCAAATTCCTCAAGACTGTCTGTAAATTTCTAGAAAAAAAAAAAAAAACGATTTTTTAAAACTTTCTCAATCAGTGTTTTAAACTTACTGGAAACATACACCAAGTGGTTAATTTTTCTTAGTATTGTTGAAGATATACTGCACTTCTTCGATACGGAGCAAAGAGTAAATGAAGGCCGTAAAATTCTCAGTTAATAACAATATGACTATGAAGTGAGCCAAATAATTTTTTTGGCCACTCTTTGCGCTTCGTATATAACTATGTTCTAGTAAAGTCTTTAGAATCTTCAAAATACATTTTCGTATAAATATTAGACATTAATAACAGGGAAATCAATATTTCAAAGTCTACTATTTTCTTGGTTAAAGTTGTACAAAAGCATATTGTATACCTCACAAAAAACATTTAAAATGTAAAGCGTCGCAAAATTACCGGAAATCGGATCAAAAATATTTTTATACCATAATACAGAGCATTAAAAACGGAAGGCCAGTCAGAAAATAAAGTACCAGAAATCGAAAAACGTCAAGAATACATTTGCTACAAATAAGTAGACAGAAATGTCTCCGGCTAATTGAAGGAACAGAAAATATAGGTACGACGCCAAAAACTCCACTTCTAAGACGGAGAGAGATAAGACCAAGAGAAGAGATAAGAAAAGCCCTGGCCAGCTATCGGAAGCCAAATGGTCTGGTGAGCCCAAAATAACAGACAGTTCATTCCCTGAGTTGGACTGGCCAATGTTTTCCCTGACGGATGGGCTATGAGCACAGCGTCGCCCCAAGACTGCCAGATTTACCTTCGGAAGGAAGCATTAATTTATCCAATGCGTTCCTTGCTCCAGTATACAAGGAGAGAGAGAGAGAGAGAGAGAGAGAGAGAGAGAGAGAGAGGTTGTATCAATAAAGAAAAGACTAATTTATCCAGTCCTGTCCTGGCTATCAAAATGAGAGAGAGAGAGAGAGAGAGAGAGAGAGAGAGAGAGGAGAGAGAGAGAGAGAGAGAGAGAGAGAGATTGTATCAATAAAGAAAAGACTAATTTATCCAGTCCTGTCCTGGCTATCAAAATGAAAGAGAGAGAGAGAGAGAGAGGAGAGAGAGAGAGAGAGAGTGTGTGTGTGTGTGTGTGTGTGGTGTTAGGAAGGGGGGAAGGGGTAGGAAGGGTTGAATCTGTCTGTGTTCGTGTGCTTATCATTTTCGATGGGTTGGGGTACACTGGTAATAATTATAATTATATATATATATATATATATATGTGTGTGTGTGTGTGGTGTGTGTGCGCGCGCGCGCGTGTGTGTATCGCATCAACGGCCACTGTAATTACCCGGTCTAATAAAAAAAAGAGCGCTTCGCCAGACAAATCCCCAATAAATCACAGATTTAAACTAAGCAGGCATTTTAGGCAATCTCATTAAAGAGTAATTAAGAAAGCAATTTTTGCGTATCTTACAGCAATTTATTCCTTTTAATTTGTATTACGTATTCATGACCCTGTACTGGGGAATTCTCGTTACTTTCATCTTAATACATGCCTTTTTGCAATTGCTTCTAACAAAGATATTATGTATATTAATTTTTTTTTTTTTAGTGAGGCAGATTTGCAGAATCGCAGGGGTGTCCTTTTAGCTCGGAAAAGTTTCCTAACAGCTGATTGGTCGGAAGTATTTTTGTCCGAATACTTCCGACCAATCCGCTATCAGGAAACTTTTCCGAGCTAAAGGGCACCCCTGCGAGTCTGTGCAAATCTGCCTCACTAAAAAAAATTAACTATAGTACTGAACCATTATTTCCTTTTAAAGCAAATTAATCCTACTATTTATCGCTTGAAAATAGCCCGTAAAAGATTTATCGTTTACGTAAACGTAATTAAAGGTCAAAATAATGGAACGTTCCTGGATGCTCTTCTTTCACTGTTTACTTAAAGAGATATTAGACTAGTACTTGTAATTCATTTACTTTTTATTGTTTGGTAATATTTACAAGTATGAGTTTACTATTACTCAACTCTTACTACCTTTCGTCTATAAACAATTCTTTGCTGGAGAAACCTGCTTAGGGCATTGCACGGAATTTTATAATAATAATAAATAATAAATAAATTATTACTATCAGTATTATTATCATTATTACTACAACAACAATAATTAATAATTAAAATAATAATAATAATAAAATTAAACCCCAAAATTCTCTCTCTCTCTCTCTCTCTCTCTCTCTCTCTCTCTCTCTCTCCTGAACGTCGGGAAATAAAAACAAAACACTAGACCCCGACTGACATCTACAACGTTCCTGTCGTCTGAGCAAACGTTTGCCCTCATTATAGATGCAACGTCATCACAATCGGTCTCATTAGCCCAACATGTAATACTTGACGGCAAACAAGAACAAGATGAAATGCAAGGTTCATGCAATACCTACAGTACACACGCAGCGGCCAACTGTTGCATATTTAAGGACGGGAGCACACTAGCCACTCTGTGGCGTCGCAAAGCCACAGCATCGTGTGGCAGGGATATGGTCTCCCATAGGTTTCCATTGTTTTCAAGTTTTGCCGCGCAAACTAGCGACTGAGGCAAGCGACTGTGGCTCTCTGTCGCTCATCCCCGCCACAGGCGTGGCGTGGCTTTGTGGCGCCACAGAGTCGCTAGTGTGCTCCCGGCCTAAAAGTTTAACGGGCCGCTCATGAATAGCATGGGCAAGGGACAGCGACATTGCCCTATCGAGCAGGACGACGCCATAGGGACTGACCATATACACATATCAGCGACCAAGCCCCCTCTCTCCACCCAAGCTAGGACCAATGAGGGCCAGGCAATGGCTGCTAATGACTCAGCAGATAGACTTGTACGTTCCCCCAAAACCCCAAAAACTTAGCTCACATGGATGGTGAGGTTGCAGCGACAAAGAAACTAATAACGAGTTTGAGCGGGACTCGAAACCCCAGTCTGGCAATCACCAGTCAGGGACGTTACAACATCGCCCACCACACTCAAATTTGACATTGATCGGAGCAGAGGCAAGCAAGTGTTCACTTAATTGTGTGTTTGTGTGTCTGTTCGTCCTAGGTTCATAAATATACATTTGTTGCTATATATATTGGAGGCCACCAGCTGCCTTACGGATTTGGGAACGTTTGCATCCGAAACGGTGGTTTGATCTGCGGTGGTTTGGAAGCCTACAATCGCCGATTGATTTCCCCAAGATTTGAAGTCAGGAACTGGGGAGTGATATGAGATTTCAGATTGGATATATTCTATTCCTGCGCGTTCAGGATCCCTCTTACTTGAGGGTACAATCGGGCACACTATTCTTATTTCTCTTCCACTTGCTTTAAGTTTTTATAGTTTATATAGGAAATATATATTTTAATGTTACTATTCTTTAAATATTTTATTTTCCTGTTTCCTTTCCTCACTGGGCTATTTTTCCCTGTTGGGGCCCCAGGTCTTATTGCATCCTGCTTTTCCAATTAGAGTTGTAGTTTAGAAAGTAATAATAATAATAATAACAATAATAACAATAATAATAATAATAACAATAATAATAATAATAATAATAATAATAATAATAATAATAATAATAATAATAATACTTCAGGGTACAATCGGACACACTATTCCATCTTATTTCTCTTCCACTTTGTTTTGTTAAAAGTTTTTATAATTTATATAGAAAATATATATCTTAATGTTGTTACTTTTCTTGAAATATTTTATTTTTCCTGATTCCTTTCCTCACTGGGCTAGTTTCCCTGTTGGAGTCTTTTGGCTTATAGCAACCTGCTTTTTCCAACTAGGGTTGTAGCTTAGCAAGTAATAATAATAATAATAATAATAATAATAATAATAATAATAATAATAATAATAATAATAATAATAATAATAATACTTGAGAGTACAATCGGGCACACTATTCCATCTTATTTCTCTTCCTCTTGCTTTTTCTTCAGTTTATAGTTTAAATATTTAAGATTTATCATATTAACGCCATCGTTTTTAGAATATTTTAATTGTTCATTACTTCTATCTTAGTTTATTTATTTCGTTGTTTCCTTTCCTCACTGGGCTATTTTTCTCTTTGGAGCCTTTGGGCTTATAGCCTCCTGCTTTTCAAACCAGGGTCGTAGCTTAGCAAGTAACAATAATAATAATAATAATAATAATAATAATAATAATAATAATAATAATAATAATAATAATAATAATAATATATTGAAGATGTTGCTTTGCAATCTCTAACCTTTCGGAGTTAGATGAATAAGAGGTTAGGGTTATTTTTATTATACGAGTAGTGGTCAAAACGCTCTCTCTTCATTTGAGGCTAAAACCTAATTTTCATCTTTCTTTATCATCACAAAGTTTAATCAAGATATTAACATTGAGTTCAAAGTCCCATGGATTTGGACTTAGAAGTTGATGCTCAAGAAAATAACGAAAGTTTTGGATAGAAAATTATCTCCTTATTTTTTTAAATTCGAGATTTCTATATAAGTATGAAGAAACAAAACAGTTGATAGTTGCCTAAAAAGGGCCTTAGTGGAAGTAGAATAAATATGAATAGGTGATAAATAAAAGTATCTCTGAGTTACAGTTGTAAAAAAATAGTTTTAAGGCAATTAACATTCTTTTTAGCTGGAGAATATTTCATATTGAAAAATGTTAAGAAAACTAACTGGATTTTCTCAAAAGGTTTCAAGAAATACTAATGAACATTGAGATCTGTACACAGAAATGTATTATGGTTGTATAATAAGAAATTTCCTTCTAAATAGAATCTCTGATGAAGCACAGTTGTAAAAATGAACTTTAAGGCAATTTAAATTTTTTTTTTTGTTAGAGAGAAGTTGAGATTGGACAAATGTTAAGAAAACAACCCAGAATTCACATTCGTTTTATAAAATAATTAGGTAAATTATAATTCCCATTAAAGTTGTATAAAATAACCAGGTCAATTCCAAATCCTGTTGTATTAAATAATTAGGTAAATTTCAATTCCCATTCCAGTTGTATTAAATAACTAGGTAAATTCTAATTCCCATTAAAGTTGTATAAAATAACCAGGTCAATTCCCATTCCTGTTGTATTAAATAATTAAGTAAATTTCAATTCCCATTCCAGTTGTATTAAATAACTAGGTAAATTCTAATTCCCATTAAAGTTGTATAAAATAACCAGGTCAATTCCCATTCCTGTTGTATTAAATAATTAAGTAAATTTCAATTCCCATTCCAGTTGTATTAAATAACTAGATCAATTCCAATTCCCATTCCAGTTGTATTAAATAATTAGGTCAATTCCAATTCCCATCCCAGTTGTATTAAATAACTAGGTCAGTTACAATTCCCATTCCAGTTGTATTGAATAATCATCTCAATTCCAACTTCTAATCCAGTTACATTAAATAATCAGCTCAATTCAAATTCTCATTCCAGTTGCATTAAATAATCAGGTCAATTCAAATTCCCAATCCAGTTACATTGAATAATCAGGTCAATTCAAATTCCTTTTCCAGTTGTAATAATTAGGTGTTCTAATTCTCATTTCAGCTATATCTAATAGTAAGGTCAATTCCAATTCCCATTCCAGTTGTATTAAATAATCAGGCCAATTACAATTCCAGTTGTACTAAATAATTAGGTCAATTTCAATTCCAGTTCTATTAAATAACCCGCTCAATTCAAATTCCCATTCCAGTTGTATTAACTAATCAGGTAAATTCCAATTCCCATTCCAGTTGTATTAAATAATCAGGTCAATTCAAATTCCTTTTCCAGTTGTAATAAGTAGGTGTTCTAATTCTCATTTCAGCTATCTCTAATAGTAAGGTCAATTCCAATTCCCATTTCAGTTGTATTAAATAATCAGGCCAATTCCAATTCCAGGTTTACTAAATAGTTAGGTCAATTTCAATTCCAGTTGTATCAAATAATCAGCTCGATTCAAATTCCTATTCCAGTTGTATTAAATGATCAGGTCAATTCAAATTCCCATTCTAGTTGTATTAACTAATCAGGTAAATTCCAATTCCCATTCTAATTGTATTAAATAATCAGGTAAATTCCAATTCCCAATCTAGTTGTATTAAATAATCAGGTCAATTCAAATTCTAATTCCAGTTGTATTAAATAATCAGGTCAATTCAAATTCCAAATCTAGTTGTATTAAATAATCAGGTCAATTCAAATTTCAATTCCAGTTGTATTAAATAATCAGGTCAATTCAAATTCCCATTCCAGTTATTATTATTATTATTATTATTATTATTACTTGTAATAATCAGGTCACAATTATCATCATGAATAAATGACGGATCATAAAACCACCGTAAAAAAAACTGCACAGTCAGCAAAAAAATAAATAAATAAATAAATAAATAAATAATAATAATAATAATTACGTGAACATAAAACCTAATTCTTTCTATCTCTTTAAGCCGCGAATATATAAAAGCAACGCATCAGATCCTCATTATCCCATAACGATGTGAGATGATTAATGCCCGGAGTCTGATGTTTTAAATTGGCAACTGTGTAAACGGCAGGATTTTTTTTTATTAGAGGCAATAAAAGCTTCGCTAATGATTTATTGAAAACTCCAACACGCAGGAGAGAGAGAGAGAGAGAGAGGAGAGAGAGAGAGAGAGAGAGAGAATGATTATGGTAAGATAATTTATTGTCTTAAAATTGGTTTGAGAGAGAGAGAATGAGGATGGTAGTATAGTGTATTAAAATTAGTTTTTGAGAGAGAGAGAGAGAGAGAGAGAGAGAGAGAGAGAGGATGATGATGGTAGTGTTTATTTTTTCTTAAATTTGACTTTCACAGAGAGAGAGAGAGAGAGAGAGAGAGAGAGAGAGAGAGAATGATGATAGTAGTATAGTTTATTTTTTCTTAAATTTGACTTTAATAGAGAGAGAGAGAGAGAGAGAGAGAGAGAGAGAGGATGATGATAGTATAGTTTATTTTATCTTAAATTTGACTTTCAGAGAGAGAGAGAGAGAGAGAGAGTGAGAGAGAGAGAGAGAGAAAGAATCATTGTAATTGAGAAAACGATTCTAAATTGGATCACATTTTGCTGCTCATCCTCCGCCTGAATAGGAAGGCATATGATTGACACTTTCATTAAAAGCGAGAAAATTTATGCACAATTATCGCTCCGGGGTCATAATTCCACACCGGACGTTTTAATGAGCCTGATCATCAATCACATCTAATGATTTCTCTTACGATTTTGGTAATTTTTTTTTTTTTTTTTGGGGGGGGGGGGCAGTAGCTAATTACAAAATGGAGCATGTTGTTTTAAGATGGTACTGCACCGATCCAAAAATGGTAATGAGATTTTTTTATTCATAAAATGAATTGGCTTATGAATATACTTTTTTTTTTTTCTAAGGCAGAGGGGGAATAGAAAATTACAAATTGGAGCATGTTGTTTTAAGACAGTACTGCATTCGATTCACAAATGTTAAACGAGATATTTTGACAATGAGTTTTTTAGGAGGGGGCAAAAGAAAATTCCAAAATGGACAATATTGCTTTAAGACGGTACTGTATTTGATTCACAAATGTAAATGAGATATTTTGCGATTGAGTTTTCTTGGGGAGAGGCAGTGGCTAATTATAAAACAGAGTATGTTGTTTTAAGATGGTACTGTATTCGATTTACAAATGTAAATGAGATATTTTGATATCGATTTTTTTTTTTGGGGGGGGGAGGAGGGCCAGTAACAAATTGAAATATGGGCAATATTGTCTTAACATGGTATTTTATTCGTTTCACAAACGGCAATGAGATATTTTTCCATTGATTGAGACGCAATATAGGCTAAGAGAAGGTCAAACAAAAGAATGTATGGTGTAAACATTATACCATAATAAATTGTTCGTTTTCTCATCCACTGACATTTGATGATGATAATATTAATCCACAGATGAACACTGAGCCACAAAAAAAAAAAAGACGAATTTACTTGGGAAAGAATTTTTTCTGGTTAATATTATTATCATTATCATCATCATCATTATTATTATCATTATCATTATTATTACTTGTTAAGCTACAACCCTAGTTGAAAAAGCAGAATGCTTTAAGTCCAGGGGCCCAAAAAGGGAAAATAACCCAGTGAGGAAAGGAAACAAGGAAAAATAAAATATTTTAAGAACAATAACAACAATAAAAGAAATATTTCCTCTATAAACAATAAAACTTGAACAAAACAAGAGGAAGAGAAATTAGATAGAATAGTGTGCCCGAGTGTACCCTCAAACAAGAGAACTCTAACTCAGTGGAAGACCATGGTACAGAGGCTATGGCACTACCCAAGAGTAGAGAACAATAGTTTGATTTTGGAGTGTACTCCTAGAAGAGCTAGTTACTATAGCTGAAGAGTCTCTTCTACCCTTACCAAGAGGAAAGAAGCCACTGAATAAATACACTGCAATAGTTAACCCCTTGGGTGAAGAAGAATTATTTGGTAATCTCAGTGTTGTCAGGTGTATGAGGACAGAGGAAAATGTGTAAAGAATAGGCCTGACTATTCGGGGTGTGTGTGTGTGTGTGTGTGTGTGTGTGTGTGTTTGTGTAGGCAAGGGGAAAATGGACCATAACCAGAGAGAAGGATCCAACGTAGTACTGTCTGGCCAGTCAAAGGACCCCGTAACTCTCTAGATGTAGTATATCAACGGGTGGTTGGTGCCCTGGCCAACCACCTACCTATATGTCAAGGACTTCGACATAGTTGGTGGAACTTCAAAACTTGGTTAGCATTAATTAATCGGCCGTAGTTTTGTTATGATCAGTCGGTTCATCAATTATGTTTCCCGACCTCTGACCTATCAAGAGTTTACATTTGTTGGATCTGAAAACTGGGATAAGTCAGGTCCCTACTGCATCTAATTATCTTTGTCCACAAGATACAGATGAAGTGATTGCTACAAATGTTAAATTATGGGTTAAAATAGGTCACAAGAAATAAATATCTTTTAAGAGTCTTTTTTTATCAATAAATTCTAATTATATGAGACTTGTAGTAGCCTATTGGAAACGTCCCTTGCCTAGCAATCTGTTGGATGAGGGTTCGACACCCGGTCAAACTCTAGTTTCTAGTAGGGGATTAGGAAAGGTAAGTTTATTTATTTATTTATTTATTTCTTAAACAAAGTTTCTAGTTGGAAACAAACTAAGATTTTTCTCAAAATACATTAATAATTTGCCTGACAACTATCTCTAAAATTAGAGAATACAAACCGCAAACGATAGACCGTTTGTGTCTATCAACACGCTTGAAAACTAAAAATCCATGAAATGTATTGTGATAAAATGGGTGCTATTATAGTATGCTATCTACCGCCGATTTTGCTATCTACCACCCCCTTTCTGAAATTTTGGAATTAGTTTATTATTTTTGTTTATGAGACCCCAATTAACACTACTTTACAATTAGCTGGGAAATCACCTAATACTGTCACTGATTGCTTTAATGTGTCTGGAAGTGTGTAGTGTGGTGGTTTTCAATAGGAAAGTTCTGAGAAAAGGCGACGATGTATTTCCTGCTTTCTTGAATGATGTAAGATATGTTTACAAGCAGTAGTAGAATAAATTTTTGATTGAATATTTTTCATAGATTATTTTCTTTCAGTTTTGTAATATTTGATTTTTCATTTGATTAACTTGTAACATTGTTGTATGATGAGCTTTGAATAATTTGTAAAAAAAAAGTTTCCCTACAAACTGCTTATAATTATGCATCCATGTTGTCCACCCCAATATATATTATTAAACTATAGTTAAAGTCCAATGAGGATAACATACTGGTGGTAAGTAATCTGTTTGATAATCCTCATCAAACAGGAGGATTAACATTGACGGTAGATAACATACTTTGTAGTAGATACCATACTATAGTAGAAATTCGACGGTAGATAGCATACTATAATAGAAATTCGACGGTAGATAGCATACTATAATAGCACCATAAAATGTTAATGTAGGAGGATGTACCAAAGAATGATATGGCGCAGTCATGCGGGAAGAACAGACTGGTAAGTGAAAAGGTATAACTGATCAACTATTCTAGTGGAAGTTTGACTGCACCGAGGGTTTCATCCATGATTCGGTAGTGAAAGTATGGAAGGGTCAGTACCTGCAATAATTTTTACTCTTATTGTTGATTGAACGCATTTAAAGAATCTACAATTTATTTCGTACTTGTAAAACCTCAAAAATTTCTTTTCACAAAAAAAAAAAT
>NC_090738.1:132428032-132430532 GCF_036898095.1 Palaemon carinicauda | reverse complement strand
GGAGATAATGAAAAATGGGATGAGGGACAAAGTTTTGTGTTGTGTTTACTGTGAACAAAAATGTTACATGAGAGAGAGAGAGAGAGAGAGAGAGAGAGAGAGAGAGAGATTTATACCTGGTTAAAGGTGGTAATTAGATTAAACAAACAAATAGATTAAACAGAGAAGGAAAGGAGATAATGTAAAATGAGAGAGAGAGAGAGAGAGAGAGAGAGAGAGAGAGAGAGAGAGATTATACGTGGTTAAGCTGGTAATCGGATTAAACAAACAAATAGATAAAAAAAGGAAAAGGAAAGAGATAATGAAAAATGGAATGAGGGCAAAAGTTTTGTCTTGTGTTTACTGTGAACAAAAATGGTTACACGAGAGAGAGAGAGAGAGAGAGAGAGAGAGAGAGAGAGAGAGAGAGATTATTCGTGGTAAAATATGGTAATTAGATTAAACAAACGAATATATTAAACAGAAAAGGAAAGGAGATGATGAAAAAATGGGATGAGAGACAAAGTTTTGTCTTGTCTTTACTGTGAACAAAAATCTTACATGAGAGAGAGAGAGAGAGAGAGAGAGAGAGAGAGAGAGAATTATACCTGGTTAAATACTGTAATAGGATAAGAGATAAAGATAAAATAGAATATGAAAGGAGTTAATGGAAGATCGGGATGAGAGAGAGAGAGAGAGAGAGAGAGAGAGAGAGAGAGATAAGTGGTTAAAGATGGTAATTAGATTAAACAAACGAATAGATAAAACAGAAAAAAGGGAAGGAGATAATGAAAAAAAGGATGAGGGACAATGTTTTGTCTTGTGTTTACTGTGAACAAAAATGTGTTACATGAGAGAGAGGAGAGAGAGAGAGAGAGAGAGAGAGAGAGAGAGAATTATACCTGGTTTAAAGGGGGTGTTTAGATTAAACAAACAAATAGATAGAACAGAAAAAGGAAAGGAGATAATGAAAAATGGGATAAAGGACAAAGTTTTGTCTTGTGTATACTGTGAACAAAAATGTTACATGAGAGAGAGAGAGAGAGAGAGAGAGAGAGAGAGAGAGAGAGAGATTTATACCTGGTTAAAGGTGGTAATTAGATTAAACAAACAAATAGATTAAACGGGAAAAGGAAAGGAGATAATGAAAAATGGGATGAGGGACAAAGTTTTGTCGTGTGTTTATTGTGAACAAAAATGGTATATATGAGAGAGAGAGAGAGAGAGAGAGAGAGAGAGAGAGAGAGAGAGAGATTATACCCGGAGAATAACATTCATAATACATATATACCGATATAAGGTGAAAAATAAATAAAATATAACTTTCGTTTAAAGGGAATAGTGATATACATAACAAATCGGTACAATATTAATTATTTTTCTTTTCCATCATATAATGTTGTTAGTTATTAACGTAATTAAATACGTCATATCTTTTACAGAAATAATAGTACCGCAAGAATATACTTAGAATATGCACAAGAATCATAATTATAGCATTTGGACGTCATTCCAAAAATAGATAATTAATAATATTTTCGTTGACGTAAAAAAATTCTCTATTCTATATAATAATTGCAAGTCTGGATATATATATATATATATATATATATATATAAGTAAATAAATAATCTATATATTAAATCTTTCGGTCACGAATAACTCTCCTCGTTCCTCTGGTTGTGGGAGAGGGAGTAGTCCTTCCCTGGTGAGAAGGGTGTGTGTATGCGCGTGTGCGTGCATAAATATCTAGTCGTCATTCCTGATCGGGTTGTGTACACTATTTGATGATAATACATTCGTGAAGACCATAATTACCCTACTAAGCATATAAACCATATATAAATCTGCCTTTAAAAGGGACAAGAGTCTAACAATTTGAATTAAGTAGACAGTGTATATACCACATACGCTTCTCTATCGGTTTAATCCCCTCATTTTCCTAATGTGCAATGAAGTCTTCAACAAAAGCAGGCGATCGGAGACGAACGATTATTCTATCCACCAGGGCAAGCGAGGCTCGTTTGCTCGCTTCCCATGGGCGATTTTTTCCGTACGGAAATATTTCCGCTCGTTAGGACGCATGTCTTCATACGAGAGGATTTTCCCCGAGCAGCCTCGTAGTTTCTATAAGCAACTACACTGTAACCGCGCGGATTAGCAGTACAAGTGGTTAGCAAATCACAACCATTCGGATATTTTTCCGAGCGGCCAGCGTGTGAACGGGTTCATTGATTCGCACTGATTTCTAGTCCGCACGGAAAAAACCGAGCGATAGATATCCGCTCGTGTGAAGCGAGCCTAATACTACTAAACCCTTTGTAATATTACGTTGTGTTCGACAGTATCAGAATGAGTAGGAATATCTCTTCCCTTCTATTCAATATCGTTCAACGGATAACCATTACTCCTTTAACTGGGGATTAAATGAAGTAGCAATTAATGCTGTGCCAATAACCTATCTGATTAAATGGGAAAACAGTCGGCTACTAATTCCCTTGTGTCTATGGCGGCAAGATCG
>NC_090738.1:132421409-132425032 GCF_036898095.1 Palaemon carinicauda | reverse complement strand
TTATTTTTTGCTCTGATGATGCGCTACATTCAAATAGCTTCCCTCCCTGGCAAGGACGAATTGCATTTGTCATATTTATTTAGCAACGAAGATTAATAATTGTTTGCATTTGTAATTTCGTTTCTATTTTCGCTTTGATCTTACATTCTATGTTTTAATCACTGACTCAGCATGACTATATAAAAAGGAAAAATTATTCTCTCTCTCTCTCTCTCTCTCTCTCTCTCTCTCTCTCTCTCTCTCTGTTGAGTTACTTGATTTGACTACCCTACAAGTGGTTAGTAAGTCTCTCTCTCTCTCTCTCTCTCTCTCTCTCTCTCCTTTGTGGTGTTGCTTGAATTGACAACCATTAAAAGTGGTTAATAAGTCTCTCTCTCTCTCTCTCTCTCTCTCTCTCTCTCTCTCTCGGGTTACTTGATTTGACTACCCTACAAGTGGTTAGTAAGTCTCTCTCTCTCTCTCTCTCTCTCTCTCTCTCTCTCTCTCCATTTGAATATGTATTTTCCCCATTGAGTGGATAGGAAATGATCAAGTTGAAGAAAGATAAATGACAGAGTTTTGCAATAATAGTGACAATGACAAAATGAGAACATAATAAATGGTAGACAGCTCTCTTTTAATTGTATCATAACATTGATAAATATAACTCTTGTTCTAGCATTTCACTAGAATTAGATAACTTATTTTAGCAGCCCACTAAGCTAAGATAATTCCTTTTTAGCAGCCCACTAGGATAAGATAATTCCTTTTTAGCAGCCCACTAGGATAAGATCATTCCTTTTTAGCAGCCCACTAGGATAAGATCATTCCTTTTTAGCAGCCCACTAGGATAAGATCATTCCTTTTTAGCAGCCCACTAGGATAAGATCATTCCTTTTTAGCAGCCCACTAGGATAAGATCATTCCTTTTTAGCAGCCCACTAGGATAAGATCATTCCTTTTTAGCAGCCCACTAGGATAAGATCATTCCTTTTTAGCAGCCCACTAAGCTAAGATAATTCCTTTTTAGCAGCCCACTAGGATAAGATCATTCCTTTTTAGCAGCCCACTAGGATAAGATCATTCCTTTTTAGCAGCCCACTAGGATAAGATCATTCCTTTTTAGCAGCCCACTAGGATAAGATCATTCCTTTTTAGCAGCCCACTAGGATAAGATCATTCCTTTTTAGCAGCCCACTAGGATAAGATCATTCCTTTTTAGCAGCCCACTAGGATAAGATCATTCCTTTTTAGCAGCCCACTAGGATAAGATCATTCCTTTTTAGCAGCCCACTAGGATAAGATCATTTCCTTTTTAGCAGCCCACTAGGATAAGATAATTCCTTTTTAGCAGCCCACTAGGATAAGATCATTTCCTTTTTAGCAGCCCACTAGGATAAGATCATTTCCTTTTTAGCAGCCCACTAGGATAAGTTAATTCCTTTTTAGCAGCACACTGGGATAAGATAATTCCTTTTTAGCAGCCCACTAGGATAAGATAATTCCTTTTTAGCAGCCCACTAGGATAAGATAATTCCTTTTTAGCAGCCCACTAGGATAAGATAATTCCTTTTTAGCAGCCCACTAGGATAAGATAATTCCTTTTTAGCAGCCCACTAGGATAAGATCATTCCTTTTTAGCAGCCCACTAGGCTAAGATAATTCCTTTTTAGCAGCCCACTAGGATAAGATAATTCCTTTTTAGCAGCCCACTAGGATAAGATAATTGCTTTTTAGCAGCCCACTAGGATAAGATAATTCCTTTTTAGCAGCCCACTAGGATAAGATAATTCCTTTTTAGCAGCCCACTAGGATAAGATAATTCCTTTTTAGCAGCCCACTAGAATAAGATAATTCCTTTTTAGCAGCCCACTAGGATAAGATAATTCCTTTTTAGCAGCCCACTAGGATAAGATAATTCCTTTTTAGCAGCCCACTAGGATAAGATAATTCCTTTTTAGCAGCCCACTAGGATAAGATAATTCCTTTTTAGCAGCCCACTAGGCTAAGATAATTCCTTTTTAGCAGCCCACTAGGCTAAGATAATTCCTTTTTAGCAGCCCACTAGGCTAAGATAATTGCTTTTTAGCAGCCCACTAGGCTAAGATAATTGCTTTTTAGCAGCCCACTAGGCTAAGATAATTGCTTTTTAGCAGCCCACTAGAATAAGATAATTGCTTTTTAGCAGCCCACTAGAATAAGATAATTGCTTTTTAGCAGCCCACTAGAATAAGATAATTGCTTTTTAGCAGCCCACTAGAATAAGATAATTGCTTTTTAGCAGCCCACTAGAATAAGATAATTGCTTTTTAGCAGCCCACTAGAATAAGATCATTCATTTTTAGCAGCCCACTAGAATAAGATAATTCCTTTTTAGCAGCCCACTAGGATAAGATCATTCCTTTTTAGCAGCCCACTAGAATAAGATCATTGCTTTTTAGCAGCCCACTAGAATAAGATCATTCCTTTTTAGCAGCCCACTAGAATAAGATAATTGCTTTTTAGCAGCCCACTAGAATAAGATAATTCCTTTTTAGCAGCCCACTAGAATAAGATAATTGCTTTTTAGCAGCCCACTAGGATAAGATCATTCCTTTTTAGCAGCCCACTAGAATAAGATAATTGCTTTTTAGCAGCCCACTAGAATAAGATCATTCCTTTTTAGCAGCCCACTAGAATAAGATCATTCCTTTTTAGCAGCCCACTAGAATAAGATCATTCATTTTTAGCAGCCCACTAGAATAAGATAACTCTTATTTCATCAGCTTGCTAGAATATGATAACTCTTATTTTAGCAATCCACTAGAATAAGAAAACTTTAATTGTAACAGCCCATTAGAATAAGGGAGCTATTATTCTAGCAACCCACTAGAATAAGGAAACTTATTTTAGCAACCCACTAGAATAAGCGAACTCTTATTCTAGCCACCCACTGGAATAAGAGAACTTATTCTAGCCACCCACTAGAATAAGAGAACTTATTTTAGCAGCCAACTAGAATAAGGAAACTTATTCTAGCCACCCACTAGAATAAGGAAACTTATTCTAGCCACCCACTAGAATAAGGAAACTTATTTTAGCCACCCACTAGAATAAGAGAACTTATATTCTGGCAACCCACTAGAATAAGAGAACTTATTTTAGCAGCCCACTAGAATAAGAGAAATCATATTTTAGCAACCCACTAGAATAAGAGAACTTATTTTTACAGCCCACTAGAATAAGGAAACTTATTCTAGCTCCCCACTAGAATAAGCGAACTCTTATTCTAGCAGCCCACTATAATTCATCATTATAATTGATTGGTGCTTTTTTTTCCCCTTTCCATTTCTCCTTTGACATTTTCACAAAATCTCAACTAATATCATAATAAAATAACTCGCCATTCTTTACTGACATTTATGGTAAGCGCGGCCTTTGTAGTTCATGTAACCTCTTTTACAGTAGTCAATAATTTTCCTAAGTGTAACCAACAAACGTAAGCACGTATCTGAAGTCAGATATTGAAATCCAGGAAAATTATTGAAACAATTTTGTTATAAGCATTTCCAATTTAAGAAAATATTTCTCAGTAACAATTTGCACGAAAGCAGTCATATAAATTAGTCATTGTATAAGAATTGCATTAATCATATAATTGCAAA
>NC_090738.1:132413909-132418909 GCF_036898095.1 Palaemon carinicauda | reverse complement strand
TAGATAGATATAGATATATATATATATATATATGTATGTATGTATGTATGTATGTATATACACAATATATATATATATATATATATGTGTGTATGTTTATGTGTATGTGTGTATACTCACGTGTATTTATATGTAACTATTCGTGTGTATCATGTGTTGATATATATATATATATATATATATATTATGTATATAACGTATATATATACATGTCTAAATATTTTCACAAATTTAAATGTGTTTATTTATCTGTGAATGTATATAACTATGTATATAATGTGTGTGTATTTATATATGTATATGTATATAAATATACCCACATACAGACATACATATATACACACACACACATTCATGAATGATGGCATCCTAAAGGTATTAATGGGATTTGCAGCCCAGCGAGTCTTGCATCACCAATTCATTAGCTTTCGATAGTGGGTAGCTATCATCCCCAAGTGACTTGCCTCTGGTATGAGATAGCGGCCCTGAGGGACGGTCTATTTTCTTTTGGAGCTAGTGGATCTGACGTTCAGATCCTGTGGGGGCTTCGGTAACGATTAAACTTGTGCTAGTGTAAGCGACCTGTTATAATATGTAGAGATATGCATACACACGTATATGTAACATACTCTCACCTGGGTATGATTGCTTCCTTTCTCCCTACCTGAGGGATAAGGAGAGACCAAGTACTTATACGTCTGGCAATGCCACTGAGCGTGACTGGATATATATATATATATATATGTGTGTGTGTGTGTGTGTGTGTGTGTATATATATATATATATATATATGTATGTATATGTATATGTACAGTATATGTATATGTATATATTAGAGTTAGGCACTTGTTCCTTATTATGTTGGGGAGATTATGAATGTAATTATTGTTTTGAATCTTAAAAAGTTGTTGACTAATTTCTGCACTTCCTTTATTATAATGTTTTTTTTTTTTCAATTTTAAAATTTCAACATATCCGATATTTTTCTATGAGTTTTATTGTTTTATCCTATATATTGAAGGATGATTCCAGGATTCAACCTATTTAGTCCTTCTAAAAGCCTTAAGATGTTGGCTGAAATGGCTCTTGGCAGAAGAATACATAGATCAGGATAGTTATCATCTTCACCTTCGTATTTATCTTAATGAAGTGTTTTCTCTCTGACGGTAGTAGCTAAGAGGTAATAATGATTGGCTTTAGTAAAGACAAACAACATGAACTAACTATAGTTAATTCTTTTTAGTGAGGTAGATTTGCATCGACTCACAGGGGTGCCCTTGTAGCTTGGTAAAGTTTCCTGCTCGCTGATTGGTTGGAAAATATAATTGCAACCAATCAGATAGCTGGAAACTCTCCGTGCTAAAAGGGCACTGCTGTGAGTCAGTGCAAATGTGCCTCATTAAAAAAATCGAGTATAGTTACCAGAGGGGTACTCAGTAGAGAGCATGCCTTCGCCACGCCAACCAGTCTTATTTTGCTCTTAACTCCACTGCGTACTTAAACTACGATGTATTTTCTTCGAAATCTAATGGAAATGTCCATGGGTTATATCCCAGAAGTCCACCAAGTTTCGTTGAAATTAGTTCCGTATTTGTTTCGAAATGTTGATTACAAACAACAAATTAACAAAAAGTTTGCCTTTTTCTTGACTTTACGATTAATTTCAAAGTGGTGCTGCGTACTTGTGCTTTGATGGTTCATATCCAAAATTTTACAGATTCATCCTTGGATCATACTCAACATCATCACCAAGTTTGGTCAAAATTAGTACGGTAGTTTTTGTGTAAAGTTGCTCACAAACAAATAGATTAAGTAAAACAAAGAGTGGTGAATAAGTACCCTTTAGAGGGTCTTCGAATTTTGGGAAGGCAATAACAGTTTCAAAAGTTTTTGCCAGAAGTAACAGTCAAGAGAAATTGATACGACCGTGAATAAAGTGGTTAGAATTATTAGAAACCAGAACATGTTAGAAATGAATGTTAATATGAGTGTTGCATTGTTAAAAGTGGTTGATTTGGATAGGTTTTTAGGCTTGAATATAGAGGAGAATTGTGGGATGAAAAGGTAAAATAAGAGAGGTAGCAGGAAGTTTGCTGAAGATTGGAAAGAGAATTCAAATATCAATGGATGTGAAGGTTGATATCAAAGACATTTTTACGTACTTTCTTGTAAACCTGTGAATTGTTTACCCGAGGAGGTAAAGAAACATATACGAAGACAACATCAAAGGGAAAGTTAAAAGTTAAAAAAGAAAAAAAAAAAAAAAAGAGGACTCGAGGAACCTCATGGCATTTTCTAAACTTCTAGGAGAGAAGTCTCTCTTTATCCCCTCACCTTTACCACACTCCTCCCCCTTTCTCCAAACCAACTCTCTCCTACTACATGCAACACCTCAACTCCTTTCTAATCCCTCTAACATCCTCAAGGACCTCCTAATCACTCCAGACCCTTAACCCCTCCTACTCTCTACAACCCTATCCATCCACCTCAATTCACTCTTACTCGATCCAACCCACTCATCCCCCCTCCAACTTCCTCAACTCCCTCCTACTCACTCCAACCCACTCATCCCCCCTCCATTTCCTCAACCCCCTCCTACTCACTCCAACCCACTCATCCCCACCTCCATTTCCTCAACCCCCTCCTACTCCCTCCAACCCACTCATCCCTCCTCCAACTTCCTCAACCCCCTCCTACTCACTCCAACCCACTCATCCCCCCTCCATTTCCTCAACCCCCTCCTACTCCCTCCAACCCACTCATCCCTCCTCCAACTTCCTCAACCCCCTCCTACTCCCTCCAACCCACTCATCCCCCCTCCAACTTCCTCAACCCCCTCCTACTCACTCAACGCCCTCCAACTTCTTCGTCAGATTCTTCCCTCGGTACTTCTAAGGTTGTAAGTCTCCCTAAACTATTTTTTTTCCTTCTACAATTTTTTATAGTGGATTCTTATTGTTTTGTATCCTGCCCTTGCGCCACTTCAATGACATAGTTCGGGGTCGGGTAGAGCTGGGAATAGGGTAGAGAGACCACTCTCTTCCTAAAAGTTGAGACCCAACAAGTCTTTCATAATTACTTCTCTACAACCTTCCAATAGGCAGAGTTCGTGCAAAAAAGAGACTTAACGATTATTCGCAGGTCAAGTGAATTCAGCCAGGAACGATGTAATACATCGAAGCCTTTCTCTCTCTCTCTCTCTCTCTCTCTCTCTCTCTCTCTCTGGGGATTTTTGTAAGAGGTCACACACTTGACTTCCATTACGAGTATGAATGAAGTTATTAAACGTTTCTATTCTAATGGCCTTCCTCTTTACCTTTTATATATATATATATATATATATATATATATTATATATATATATATATATATATGTGTGTGTGTGTGTATGTATATATATAAAATGTATGGATATATATGTGTGTATATATATATAAAATGTATGTATATATATATATATATATATATAGTGTGTGTGGTTGTATATAGTAAACACACAATATGCATACAGATATGTTTATTTTATATTATATATGTGTACATAAATATATATACAGTATATATATGCCTATTTATAGATATTAAATAAGATATGGCCCAGAAAAGTGTGAAAATACCAAGCAGTCCCAAGAAAAAGAATATAATTTATTTAGAGATGTTACAGTAAATAATTTTATTAATCGTCTCTTCTATATTGTTAATACGAAATACCCTTTCATAAAATTAACTTCTACAGTCTACATTATCTTGAAGGCCAATAATTAATGTCATAGTTAATGATTACGGTTATGATATAGACAGGAACAATATAATGAGCTGAAGTCATAAGAATTTCTTTATTGATATTTAAAAAAATTGTTATTTCAGGACATCTATTGTAATTTTTTGATCAAGCGTGATCTTTGATAAATTTACTTTTTGTGAAGCCACGAGTTACTTTACGTAGATTTAAGACTCGTCTCTTCACACATTATGCTTAAGGGACCTCTTGCTCGCACAAGGGTTAATGGCAACACATTCCTTATCTGCAGATATTTTTGGAGGTGTGTGTGTGTGTGTTTTTTTTTTTTTTTTTTTTTTTTTTTTTTTTTGAGGGACTTTCCGTTACACTGTTAAAAAAAAGTAATTTTATTCGGAAATACTCCTTAAAATTATACCGTTCCTAGCCATATTTCAGTAAAATACAGGCGATCGCAATTTTTACCCTACTTTGTTAGCATCTTTTACGGGTTGGTGACCGTAATATCTCTCTTTTACGTCAATATATCCGTTTTTAAAACTGTAAACCACTGGCAACATTTATTTAAGGTTTTTCTTTTTACAAAATTTTAAGTGTATCAGTATTTTCAAGTAATTGAAATAACATTTGAATACCAACAGTGCCCTGTTATGCAAATTCTCATGCATTTTACTGCTGTGTTTTATGCATAAGACTATAGTCCATTTCTTTTAGCGAGGCAGATTTTCACCGACTCACAGCGGTGCCCTTTTAGCTGGGAAAAGTTTCCTAATCGCTGCTTGGTTAGAATTATCTTGTCCAACCAATCAGTGATCAGGAAACTTTCCCGAGCTGAAAGGGCACAGCTGCGAGTCGGTCCAAATCTGCCTCCTGGCTAGTACAGTGGTAACGTGTTTGCCTAGTATTTGCATGGCAAGAGATTGATCCCCGCCCAGGGCCGTGAGTTTAAGCTGTTTACTGGGGAGGCTACTGCTGTGGTAGGGCACCACAGTGGGGGGTTGGGCTTACCCGGCTGACGTTCTGGTGAGCATCTATTCTGATGGAACCGGAACTGAAACCAGCTACCTTGGGCCGGAACTGAAACCAGCTACCTTTACCTTTACCTTTAAAAGAAATGGACTATAGGCTCCAAGATAATTACACGGTTCTTTTCGCTTCCTGAAATTCAAATGATTGTATTGAATTTAAAATGGCTGATTTTTAGTTGAATGAAAGTGAAGTTCCTGTCACGCATTGTCGAAGGGAGTTTTAGTGTTGTGCT
>NC_090738.1:132403909-132406409 GCF_036898095.1 Palaemon carinicauda | reverse complement strand
GGGTTTGAGGTGATGTTCGAACTTGTGAACGGCGTATTTGGTTGTCGAACACGTTCGTTGAACGTTTCGAAGAAAGTCTGTTCTCGCCTGACTTTTGTGGGCGGGGCTTCATTGTCCACAAACCTTATGCATTTGTGGCTAACTCCACCTCTACGAACCGTTTGACAAACAGGTTCGACAACCGAGTTCGACGAACCGTTTTATAACCCCGCTTGCATTTTTTGTCGAACTCCACTTTTTCGAACCGTTGGACAAGCGGGTTTGACTACCGGGTTCGACGAACCGTTTTACCGTGTAAACCCCGCTAGCATTTGTTGCTCTTCACCTCTTCGAACCGTTTGACAAGCAGGTTTGACAACTGGGTTCGACGAACCGTTTCACCGTGTAAACCCCGCTTGCATTTCTTGCTCTCTTCCTCTTCGAACCGTTCGACAAACAGGTTCGACAACCGGGTTCGAGGAACCGTTTTACCGTGTAAACCCCTCTTGCATTTTTTGCTGTCTCCACCTCTTCGAACCGTTTGACAAACAGGTTCGACAACCGAGTTCGACGAACCGTTTTACCGTGTAAACCCCGCTTGCATTTGTTGCTGACTCCACCTTTTCGAATCGTTTGACAAACAGGTTTGACAACCGGGTTCGACGAACCGTTTATTGCTTTCTCCATCTTTTCAAACCGTTTGACTAACAGGTTTGACAACCGGGTTCGACGAACCGTTTATTGCTTTCTCCATCTTTTCAAACCGTTTGACTAACAGGTTTGACAACCGGGTTCGACGAACCGTTTTACGTGTAAACCCCGCTTAAGGTGAACTGGTTTAAAATGTTCATATTTTAGGCTCTACGAATATCAACAGCCAACTGGAAATCTCGAGGAAAGAGCAAATCTGCAGCCTTCCGCTTTTGTGTGTTTTGGACTCCCAAGAGAAATGGAAGCAGCACCCGGCTGGTTTTGTTGTTGTTGTTGTTTTGAATCTGGTCAAATAGAATTCCCGAGGCGTTGAACAATTCTAAACTATTCCAATTGTCGTCAAGAAAATGCTTCTGGGAAGAGACAAGAGCCGGTTGCTCTCCCGTCACAGATTATGCTTCATTAACATAACGGAGGCGAAAGGCGGCGCGGCGCGTTCAACAGTCCGCCCAAGAGGCAGAAAACAGTTTTGGGTCCAGATGAGGCGTAATTTGTGTCCAGGGTCTGGGTCTCGTTCAGAAGGATATCGGGGGAAATGCTAGTCGTTTTTGTTAGCTTGTATATTAGATGTGCAGTCTTGAGAATAATTTCTCTCTCTCTCTCTCTCTCTCTCTCTCTCTCTCTCTCTCTCTCTCTCGTTTGACATACCATTATATACAAGTGAACAATCTAGAGGTTGAGAAAACTATATATATATATATATATATATATATAATATATATATATATATATATATATATATATATATATATATAATATATATATATAATATATATATATATAAGTCAAGGTATTCAAATGCTGTCTTTCAAATCTATCTTCACTGCGATAATTTTTGGTCGAATCCTTTCATTTCTAAATGACTACCTTCCTTTCATCTCAGTCTCCTGTATAGGCCTTAACTTATAACTCAATCCAATCATACGCATTACTAGCTATTGATATTGAAAGGCTGTTTTTCATCTATGTCTCTTGATCTTGAGAATTGGTATATGTCATTTGGAAAAATACAACAGCTCCCAGTTTCCACCGACGTAGCTTCGTATGAAGCGCCCCTATTCAGTTTTGTGTGATAGTGTTTTAATTACATTCAACTCTTCCAATAGGTCGCTGGATTTTATATAAGGATGCTTTTAATTGCCCCCTTCCCCCTTCAAAAAATAAAACCCCTTTACGACAAAAAAAAAAAAAAAAAAAAAAAAAACTTTACTCCCTGTTACAAATTTTATTAGCCTTATATATACATACTGTAATTGTAATACATAATTGCATCTAGGGAACATGTTGTGTTTCTTTCCTTTCAAGTTCCTGAATCACTCTGTATTTCTTTTAAATCACCATTTTTTTTCCTATGAAACACTGTCCCCTCTTATTAAATTTTTCTACAAGTACTACTGTATATCGGTTACTTTTTAAAGTTTTTATAGTTTATATATGAAAGATTTGTTTTGGTGTTGTCACTGTTCTTGAAGTATTTTATTTTAATTGTTAATAACTTCTCTTGTAGTTTATTTATTTCCTTATTTCCTTTCTCACTGGGCTATTTTCCCTGTTAGGGCCTTTGGGCTTATAGCATATTACTTTTCAAACTAGGTTTGTAGCTTAGCAAGTAATAATGAAAATAATAATTTCCTCTATACGGATGACAATATTACTTCGTATAATATTTCTAAACTTTTAGATCATAAAAAGTAAGTTAATATTGAGATATGCTAGAAAATATTTGTTACATGTAATTTACGGGAGATTTCTGTAGCCTGTTATGGTGTAATTGCTTATAGATGTCAGGACTTTCCTGATTTCTATTGCT
>NC_090738.1:132392366-132398409 GCF_036898095.1 Palaemon carinicauda | reverse complement strand
ACCTACTCCTACGTCTATTGACGCAAAGTGCCTACGTTAGATTTCGCCCATCATCTCTAACTTGAGCTTTTAAACCAATACTTCTCCATTCATCATCTCCTACTTCACGCTTCATAGTCCTTAGCCATGTGAGCCTTGGTCTACGCACTCTTCTAGTGCCTTGTGGAGCCCAATCAAATGTTTGGTGCACTAACTTGGCTAGCAAAAAATAATAATAATAAAAATCTCTCTTTGGGACTGCGAATAGCATGACCAAACCATCTCCATCTACTCCTTAAATACAAGCTTATGTTATATTAAAACTAAAAAAAAAAATGTAAGAGTTACAATCACACCAATATAATATTATATCAGAAGCATTATTAATTCTAGTATTATTAATATTATCAAAAATCATTCCAATTATGTCGATAAGAGACATCGCATCCATACGCAACTAATATATATATATATATATTATATAATATATATATATATATATATATATATATATATATATATATTATATTATATTATATCTATATATATATATATATATATACACACAATATATATATATATATATATATATGTATTATATATATACATTATATATGTATGATATATATATTAATATATATGTATGTATATATATATATATTTATATATATATATATATATATATATATATATATATATATATATATTATATATATATATATATATTAAAACAAAATCCGCATTTGATATCTTCCTGCAAAAACGTGCATTGGATTTCGTTAAAGTTGACCTACATTTTTTGTGAGAACTCCAAATCTGAACCCAGCTGTATATGAGCCAAAATGCCTAATGACATACAAGCAAATGCTAATTCATCATCCGGGGGATGTGATACACAAGACAGAGAGGCGTGTTTGTGACAGCTGCATTCGCCTTGGATATGAATCTAATTCGTTGCCGAGGAAAAACTTGGTCACCGACAGCTCTCTGTCCTCGCTTGGAAAACTTCAGATGCCCTTACGAAACCACAGAGTCACTTTTAATACAAAAATGCAGTAACCGAGAGAGGAGAGAGAGAGAGAGGAGAGAGAGAGAGAGAGAGAGAGGAGAGAGAGAGAGAGAGAGAGAGAGAGAGAGAGAGAGAGAATAAAATTATGACTCTTATTTACAACCATTAAATGCTCATGTAAAAGAGAAAATAACAATAAAAACAATCTAGAGAGTTTCCCAAACAAAAGTTAGCAATTTCTCACTGCAGGTTTTTTTTATACAAATAAAATCTCTGACACCATCACTTACACTTATAAAACACTGCACAGCAATTTCCTAGTAACCACTTCAATCCCCTGGTAACCAGCTCAATTTCCTGGTAACCACTTCAATCCCCTGGTAACCAGCTCAATTTCCTGGTAACCACCAAAGTGAAATAGAAGTTATAACTCGTGAAATGAAAACGGCTTCAACCTTAAAGCACTGAAAAGGACTATTTATTTTCGCGGGTCCAACACGCAATAGACACTACTGATGAAGATGAAGTTCGTGCAAGAAGCGGGGAATAAAATACGGGGAAAATATCCTTAGTTCTAGTTTTGTATTTGGGACCACGGACTCGGAGAGGCAATTATTCTTGGCAGTAACTTGCCGCTGGAAAGATTTAAACTATTGTAGCAACGATGTAGGAAAATATCATTGGTATATATATCCACTTGGAGATTTAAGCTTCTAAAACACATGTTCATAATTGCTTTAATACAACAACAACAACAACAACACAACAACAACAACAAACAACATCATCTACTCCTACGTCTATTGACGCAAAGTGCCTACGTTAGATTTCGCCCATCATCTCTAACTTGAGCTTTTAAACCAATACTTCTCCATTCATCATCTCCTACTTCACGCTTCATAGTCCTCAGCCATGTGAGCCTTGGTCTACCAACTCTTCTAGTGCCTTCTGGAGCCCAATCAAATGTTTGGTGCACTAACTTGGCTTAGTAAAAATAATAATAATAAAAATCTCTCTTTGGGACTGCTAATAAGCATGACCCAAACCATCTCCATCTACTCCTTAAATACAAGCTTATGTTATATTAAAACTAAAGAAAACATGTAAGAGTTCCAATCACACCAATGTAATATCATATCAGAAGTATTATTAATTCTAGTATCATTATTATCAAATTCATTTCTATAAGGTCGATGAGAGACATCGCATCCATACACGACTAATATATACATACACATATATATATATATATATATATACTATATATATATTATATATAAAATATAATATATATATATATATATATATATATATATACAAATATATATATATATAAATATATATTATACATATATATTTTACATATATATATGTATGTATGTATATTATATATCTAATATATATATATATATATATAGTAAAACAAAATCAGCATTTGATATCTTCCCGCAGAAACGCGCGAAGGGATTTCATTAAAGTTGACCTAAATTTTTTGTGAGAACTTCAAATCTGAATCCAGCTTGTACATCAGCCAAAATGCCTAATGACATACAAGCAAATGGTAATTCATCATCCGGGGATGTGATACACGAGACAGAGAGGCGTGTTTGTGACAGCCGCATTCGCCTTGGATATGAATCTAATTCGTGCCGAGGAAAAACTTGGGTCACCGACAGCTCTCTGTCCTCGCTTAGAAAAACTTCAGATGCCCTAACGAAACCACGGAGTCACTTTTAATACAAAAATGCAGTAACAGAGAGAGAGAGAGAGAGAGAGAGAGAGAGAGAGAGGAGAGGAGGAGAGAGAGAGAGAGAGAGAGAGAGAGATTATTGTGTGTGAAAGAGAGAGGCAGGGAGAGAGAGAGAGATCATTGTGTGTGAGAGAGGGAAAGATAAAGATTATTGTGTGTGAAAGAGAGAGGGAGGGAGAGAGAGAGAGAGATCATTGTGTGTGAAAGAGAGAAGGAAAGATAAAGATTATTGTGTGTGAAAGAGAGAGGGAGAGATATTATTGTGTGAAAGAGAGAGGGGGAGAGATTTTTGTATGTGTGAAAGAGAGAGAGGGAGAAAGATTGTGTGTGTGAGAGAGAGAGAGGGGAGAGAGATTATTGTGTGTGTGTGAGAGAGAGAGGGAGAGAGATTATTGTGTGTGTGAGAGAGAGGGAGAGAGATTATTGTGTGTGTGAGAGAGAGGGAGAGATATTGTTGTGGGAGAGAGAGATATTGTTGTGGGAGAGAGAGAGATTATTGCGTGTGAAAGAAAGGGAGGAAGGTTATTGTGTGTGAAAGAGAGAGGGGAGAGAGATTATTGTGTGTGTGAGAGAGAGTGAGAGATATTATTGTGTGAGAGAGAGGGAGAGAGAGAGATTATTGCGTGTGAAAGAAAGGGAGGAAGGTTATTGAGTGAGAGAGGGAGATTATTGTGTGAGTGAAAGAGAGAAGGAGAGGGATATTATTGTGTGTGTATGAAAGAGATAGAAGGAGAGGGATATTATTGTGTGTGAAAGAGAGAGGGAGATTACTGTGCGTGTGAGAGGGAGAGGGAGATTATTGTATGTGAAAGAGAGAGAGGGAGAGATTACTGTGTGTGTGAAAGAGAGAGGAAGAGATTATTGTGTGAGAACGATTATTGAGAGAGAGAGAGAGAGAGAGAGAGAGAGGAGAGAGGAGAGAGAGAGAGAGATGAGAGAGAGAGAGAGAGAGAGAGAGAGAGACTAATGTGTGGAGGAAGATTAGTGTGCGAGAGAGGGAGAGATTATTTTGTGTATGAGAGAGAGAGAGAGAGGGAAGAGAGAGAGAGAGACTAATGTGTGGAGGAAGATTAGTGTGCGAGAGAGAGGGAGAGATTATTTTGTGTATGAGAGAGAGAGAGAGAGAGAGAGGAGAGAGAGGAGAGAGAGAGAGAGAGAGAGAGAGAGAGAGAGAGAGAAGGTAATGATTCCCAAAATAGACACCGCAAGTCACACCGCCCTCAACCGATTTCCATATCAATTAAAAGGGGAAATTGCTGTAAACATATCACTTTTTTAAAGCGATCCGTCAGGCAGATGGCAATTCAATAATGTCGCAGTCACATGTTGCATTATAAATGGCATTAACTTTGCATAATGCAACATTTTCATCATGATCAAATCTATTGCAAATCTACCGCTCGTTTCAATGAACGTCCAAATACGTCAAAAAATTCCATCAGTGTTATTCATACAAATGACGATTATTCAGGTTTGGTCGTTACATAGATCATAATGAAAATATTGCGTCATGCGAATTTTTGAAACAAACAATAACATTTGTTAACAAACAATGTTGGTATTAGTTAAAATGGGAAGGGTATATATAACGTATTACTGATATCAGATGAAAACAAAAACCTTTACAAGAGTGTTCTGTTTAGGAATTTATGGAAAACGAAACGGATACTATTAAAGATGTTAGAAAAAAAATTATTTATAAGTGTATATATATAAATGAAAAGTACATAGTTATTTTGGAATAAATATATTGGTTAAAAACGGCTGACTATCAGATATGAGAAAAATCTGGGGAAATTAAATTTTGACTTTGTATAAAAAATGAAAAATAAATATTAATTATTTAAATATATGAAAATTATTCAAAAGAGAAATTTTCTCTTAAATGAACCATCCTCAAACCTAGTACATTGCTCTTTAAAGTTTATTTTTATTTATTTTTTGTTTCATCTTTGCTCGTATGGAGAGCTTGAATTCAAAAGCATAAAGTAAATTTTGACTTTGTATAAAAACGAAAATATGAATATTAATTGTTTTAAGAAATATATATATAAATTATTCAAAGGAGAAAAGTTCTCTTAAATTAACCATCCTCAAACATAGTACATAGCTCTTTATAGTTTTTTTTTTTTTCCTCCTCGTATGGCGAGCGTCAATACAAAAAGCATATAAGGACGTTGGCTTGTTCCGATGTTGTTAACACAAAGCAACCAGCGCTGAAACACGATCAACTTTATTGAAAGCAATGAATAACATTTATGAAAGTCCTGTCATACATTGTCGTAGTGGTCTGTAGATGTTCCAAAATTCTGCAGGACTCAAAGGGAATAAACGAAAGGGTCTCTCTCTCTCTCTCTCTCTCTCTCTCTCTCTCTCTCTCTCTCTCTCTCTCTCTAACTAGAATTGGAACTATTATTATTTCTCTCATTGTCTCTCTCACATACAAACGCAAGAGTTGGAGCTACAATCTCTCTCTCTCTCTCTCTCTCTCTCTCTCTCTCTCTCTCTCTCTCTCTCTCTCTCTCTCTGACTAGAATTGGAACTATTATTTTTATTTCTCTCATTCTCTCTCTCACACATACAAACGCAAGAGTTGGAGCTACAATCTCTCTCTCTCTCTCTCTCTCTCTCTCTCTCTCCTCTCTCTCTCTCTCTCTCTCTCTCTCTCTCTCTCTCTCTCTTCATACACAAGAATTATGACTTCCTTAAATATAATGGAAATGGGAGCTTTATAAAAAAACAGTAAATGTTATAAATCCAAGTATTTATCATCAGAAATTACAAAAAAAAAAAAAAAAAATATAGCATAAAAAATAGTATAAACAGGCAACAAAAAAAAAACAAAAAAAAAACACAATCTTAATATCGACATTAAGCATAAACACCAAGGAAGACAGTAATAACGGAAGGAATGGAAGTAAACAATAAACAAGTAATAACCCAGGGGAAAAAGAGATCAAAGGAAATCAAGATGGGTGATGAAACAAAGGACAGGCGATATTCCATTTACACGTCACAAGAGAGAGAGAGAGAGAGAGAGAGAGAGAGAGAGAGGAGAGAGAGAGAGAGAGAGAGAGAGAGGAGAGAGAGAGAGTATCCAGATGGCAAGGTTTATCAAATGTCTAAATACTCCACTAGAAAAGCTAGTACTGCTTGTGTGTACAGTACTTATAAAGTATATAAAAATAGTAATAATAATAATAATAATAATAATAATAATAATAAATGATAATAATAATAATCATCATCATCATCATATAATAATAATAATAATATTAACAATAATAATAATAATGATAACAATA
>NC_090738.1:132367366-132387366 GCF_036898095.1 Palaemon carinicauda | reverse complement strand
ATTTATGACTTAGGATAATTCAATCCTGGATTTATGACTTGAGATAATTCAATCCTGGATTTATGACTTGAGATAATTCAATCCTGGATTTATGACTTAGGACAATTCAATCCTGGATTTATGACTTAGAATAATTCAATCCTAGATTTATGACTTAGGACAATTCAATCCTGGATTTATGACCTAGGATAATTCAATCCTGGATTAATGACTTAGGATAATTCAACCCTAAGTGCAACATTGGGACGACTAGGCCGAAGTGAGGTTGGACAGCACGAAGGAAGAAAAACTAAAACAAAGATAAAGAAAACTAGAGGGGAACTCAGTGGAGGGCAGACCTCCGCCGCAGCAGCTTATTTCTCAACCTTTTGCTCGACCGTGACCTTGACCTTCCAAAATTTGATCATTTCCAGCTTTTTATATAACAATTAATCCCTGCAAAATTTTATTACTCTACGATTAAAATTGTGGTCAGGAAGCTGTTCACAAACAAACAAACAAACACACAAACAGATGCAAACAAACACACAAACAAATACACACACAAACAGGGGATTAAACATAACCTCCTTCCAACTTCGTTAACGGAGGTAAAGATGGCGTAAGGGGACAAAGGGAGAAAGCAATAACACTCGTAGTACCTACAGTACGCTGCGTGGGGTCCAGTGGCAGCCCTAACCCCCCACGGTATCAGATTTATATAATCATCCACCGAGAAATATACATATCCCCCTCCTGCTGGATTCACTGTAAGTAATGGGACATTATGTCCCAATGGCTACAGAGGGGCTTCTACTTATAGAAAGCTTGAGATTGTGAATAGAATTAAGGTGAGCGACCCCATACTGGGTCATTTGGGCGGAGTTGCCAGTTTATACAAATGAAAAAAGGCTAATGTCTGATTAACTGCAGCTTTAAAAGGCCAGCCTAATAGTAGAAAAAGGCCGAAAATATAGCATTTAAGGCTAACCAACTTCAAAAAGGCTAAATTTGGGTATCTAACACGAAAAAATGCCAAATTTTGAGGTTTTTTGGCCAGAAAAAGGTCAAATTTGGAGTGTTTTGGCCAGAAAAAGGCCAACCTGGCAATCCTGATTTGGGGTCACACCAATCCCTTCCGTTAAGGGAAATGATCCACGACGTGGCAGGCGAGTTCTTTTGTAGAAGGATGAAGTGGTTTTGAGAATGTGGATGGATTTCCCCATATTTTAGGATTAACTCTTGATTCAGCAGTTAAATGATAAAAGTGTTGAAATAGGTGGTTCTTCTTTTGATGTGTATGTGAGTAGAGTAAATACATATCTTGTTACCCTATATAGGCCATGGGCCAGCAGGTGAAATCATCCCCCCCCTAGGGATTTTTGCAGACAATGTTATTTTTATTCCTTAGAGTCTATAGATTCATATTCTGATTGTTTGCATTTTGGATGCTGGTGATTTTGGCTGATAAAGCCAAAATTCGAGAAATATTTAGGGAAAAAAATGTAATATAAAATAATGTTAGTTTTATATATGACGCAGAGAAATAAACCAATACTTATAAAAGTGGTATGGAATTAGGGGTTTAAAAGTATGCAAAATCGAATGAAATAGTTTGTTTTATCGAAATAATAAAGAATTCTGGCTTAATTTACGTTCAAAATTCAATTTTGAGCTACCAAGAAAATGTATATCACTATAGTTTGCTATAATTTATTTCAGTGAAAAGATGGATTGACAGCATCAAAATATTCATAAAGAGCAGGTTTTTTAGATGTAATTTCATATAAAATATGTCATATTCAGAAATATATTAAAGCATATGATAGCGTGAGAAAAAATATCTTTGCCGCTTAGAATGCGGTATACTGCTCGGATACAACCCGTCCTCTCTTGTGAACCATAGGCTGGTTGCCGACCCCTCCCAGCTCCAAGATATTTTTTTAGACATTACTTTTTCATCTTCTTGGAGGCAATAGATTCAGAGTACGATTATCTGCAGACTGGCTTTTGGAGATTTTGGTTGCTACAAACCAAAATTTAAAACAAATAGTGGCCAAAGAATAGGGAAATATTAACCTAATTGATATATGCATATTCTTCTTTAAGGTATATTGGGTTCATTGGGTTAGTTTATTACTAATACAGTTCTTATATATTATAAAATTTACGATGAGTATTTATATATCTAACATATAGATCGTTATACATTGGTCTCTTAAAAATGAAGACACTTTGGTTCAGTTTAATCTCCTTAAGCCGACATAATAGATTAAGTCAGAGGATTTTGGCCCAAAATAATTAAGGACATTAAGATAAACTACAAGAAAAAATTATGATTTTTCTATTACTAAAGATATTTTGTGGTACAAACACAAAAGAAAAAAAAAATAAAGTACTCCTTTTGTTGATATTAGTGCTTAAAAAAAGGAACATTTGGTAATAAGAGAATAACTATGATTGAAATGCATACACAAACAACCATAATTAATAAGACATTTGATTAAAGAAAAAAATTTCTTTTAGAACTTAAATGCATACTCTAGCCTGAAAAGACTGATGAATTAATGGCACAAGAAAAGTAATATTATAATTTGTGAATAGATGTAATGTGCAGCATTCTCACATAACAGACAAACATAGATGAAGAAATCGTGATTTATTTTCTTTATAAATGAAAGTTTTTGGTACAGGTACAATGAATTAAAGTAATCATTTTGGTAATATAATATTAAGCCTTAAGAACAAAAACACAGAGTATTTGGCAGCAAAAAAATAGATTATGAAAGGAATAAAAAAATAACTATATCTGATAAGAAATTCCATTAAAAAAAAAATGGCTTTTAGAGCTTAAATGTACACTCTCACCTGAAACTGAGTAATGAGTTCATTGCACAGGGAAATAAATATTTTGTTGTTTGCTTTGCATTAATGTACAGCACCTCATATAACAGGAAAACATAAGAACAAGGTTATTACATAACCTTAAAAAAATTCAGTATGTTTCTGACTATGGCATTCATAAAAATAATTCTTCATAAAGCAAATGTATAAAGTGAAGTGCAACTGCTAAGGAAAAATTTCTTGAAATAGCAATCAAATATACCTTTGGCACATTGGACTAGATAAAGTACCCTTTATAAGAATAGAACTAATCGATATAGCTAAATAGATATGTACAGAATATTTTCCTATATTACCGAGTAATTTGTAATCATAATAGATAACGAGAATGGATTCATGATAAATATTGCATCTTTAATCATCATACTCATACATTAAGTCTGTGATATTGTTAATTTCTTCTGGCTCATCTTCATAAGACTCCTCAAACTCCTCCTCCTCCTCCTCCTCCTACGTGCTCATCTAGAATATCAATCAATTCTTGTGGCATCGGTGATCCACTACACCATACAAATTCTAAGTTTCGTTCACTGAGACACCACCCATGTCCGTCTGGCGAAGGTATATCTGGCTCAGCTGGATCTGCTCTGTTCCATATGAGTGCTTGATAGTTTGCCCTCTTTATATGTTCTCTGAGTGACATACGGCATGGAGGCAGCAAACTCATATCTATCCCATCACAATCTGAAATTATGGCTGATTTGGGGACGTATCTTTGAAGAAAATGATTGTAACGTACTTTGTCAATAGATGACTGAGTTAATGACTGATTGTAGAGTAGACAAGTAAATTTTTCTAGCTGGATATACGTATTTTCATCCACAGCAGAACTAGATCCAAGATTTTTGAAAGTGGAAATAAACTCTGGGTTCTTCTGTAGTAATTTCCATGGTAATAATTTACCCTTCCGAACAAATGCACTCACACTATCACAACCAGAATAAGCATGAAGGGAACGCAAGACTTCACATAACTCCTGACCAGTTTTATCTACAACTTTATGTACATCTATGAGGCGTCTTTTGTCTCCTACTCCTGTATCGAACAAAATGGTTTGTTTTAAGACTTGAGCAAATTTCAGCAACAAGATGAAAACATCTGTATCTGGTGATCTTATAACAATGGTGAAATCTTCAGATACTTGAGAAGCCATATGACGAAGATGTAAAATAATTCTACTATCAGCTTCCTCTTGGAATGACTGCAGGGCCTCAACCTCATATGTTTCTGTTTGCAGTCCATCAGTACTTGTGATAGCTGTGCAGTTACGACCATTCACAAAATAAATAACTCTGTTTTTAAGCTTATTTGCATATTTATCTTGTTTCCACTCTCCCAGTAAGAACTGGATCAATTGCTCTTTGTTCTTTGTATCGGTTAAGAAACTCTTCCAATTTCTGGGAATTTTTGTTAAGCTACCTTTAAGCAAGAATGTAGCTGATGCTCCTCTTCGCTTCCTTTCTGGATTTTTAATAGAATGAGTCAGGTATGTGTCTGTGACAAAATCAACCCGACTGACTTTAGGGAGTTGATCAAATACTTTTTCAGCTAGTTCACCAAATGATGTTGGTAATGCTACTTGCGCTTGTAATATTGCATTCCCATCAATGATGCAGTTCATGCAATCTATTTCTGGTCTTCTTGCAAGGGTTTGTTCTGTTTCTAGAGCATGAAGGAGTTTTGCTTTGTTGGTTTTCACAAGTGCGCCATCAGCAGTTGCTAATGACCAAGGTACTGGTCCAAGTGGATGACTCAAAACTTTTTCCATGTTTAAGTTGTATTTTGTGGCTAATACTGCGACTTGTCCTAGTACATTTCTTTCTGCTTTCATTTGTTTTACTTGTTTTGTTGTTGTTGATGTAATTTTTACTGATTTAGCAATAGAGGCAAACGTTTTGAGATTCTGCTTTTTAATTGGATCATTAAAGCTCTTTGTTTTATTAATCAGCCTCTCCTGAATGAAGTCATCAAAGGAATTTTTACCATATTTCTCAGCTTCTAACAGATCTGATTCAACATCTTTTGGAGCAGGTAAACCCGAGGAAAGACAATACAATAAGTGTTTGTCTTCTACACTAAAAGGATCTATGAAATTTTGAAATGCATCCATGGCTTTCCTTACTCGTTCCTCACTGTGGATAATTTCAGACTTTTTGAGATCATTGTGGGAAGATGAAACATTTCAGCCATCTGCTTTGTAGCTTCAACATACTCAGCTCTTGCATGGCGTGTCATAAACATTCCATAGAAAAAATCAAGAAAACATGTTTACATATCATATCATATTTGCTGTACCTCGTATATACTATGTGCTTATCACCTTTTTCCGTGTGATCGTCAATTTCAATATTACCAAAAGCTTGAGAAATACTAATGATAATACTTTACAACTATCAAAAATGAATCCCTCGTCCCAGAAAACCTATAAAAACATATATTACAAAGACATAAACAGAAAAAAAGTCATTGCTAATATTTTTTCCATATGCGGACAAAGTCAAATTCAAAATGGCCGCCATTACGGCCAAAATCACCAACAGCTAAAGTGCAAACAAGCAGATTCTGATTCTATGGTCTCTAAAGAATAGAGAAAACTGGGTCTACAAAAATCCCTAGGGGGGGGGGAGGGGGGTCCTATGGTGGGCCCACGGTCTAATAACACACCACATGCGAACACGTACATGTGGGCATATATATACATATATACATACATATACCTAAGCATAAAAATACATACTTACAAGCCTATATATAAACAATTCTATTCATATGTGTATGTATGTATGTATGTATGTATATATATATATATATATATATATATATATATATATATGTGTGTGTATGTTATACAAATATATGTGTGTTTACCGGAAACCCATTTCTACTAGGGTTATTCAACATTTCAGTACAGCTTGTTTACGTAGGAAGATAATTACAACAGCGAACTACAATCTAAATACACCAAGTAATATCAATATGAGTTTGTCCTTTGCCTATATTACATCTAGAAGCGAGTTATCAAAACGACTTTCTTACTATTTGACGCACAATGAGAAACTTATAGCTATGTCTAATAGTGAGTAAATTTACAGCTGTCGGTACATAAAGTCTAGTTGCTAGAGATTGGAAGATTAATAGTTAATTTCCCTAAGAGAAATATCGAAGAGAATCCAGTTGTCCAAATAAAAAGATTAAGTAAAATAAGACCCGTCTTACCGATGATCAAGAGAATTCGGCTAATTTAAGTTTTGGAGAGGAAAGAAAAAAAAAAAAAAAAAAAGGAATTCGACTTTAACAGATCTTCCCGGACAGTACCATCCTGTTCGTAATAATACACTGTTAAAATAACCTTAATGACAATCGGAAATTCTCCGTAAAACTATACTGTTCTCGACGGTATTTTAGTAAAATACAGGCGACCGTAAATTTACCCTACTTTATCATCATCTTCTACGGGTTGGTGACCGTAATATCACTCCTTTACGTCAATACATCAGTTTTTTTTTTTTTTTAAACGGTTGATGCCTGGCAATAATTATTCCAGGAATTTTACCGTTATTTACGTCAAATTTTCAACGGTGTAGGTATGCAGTTAATTCAAATCGTCAGGCTTTCTCTATCACGAGGCTCAAAGCTACATAGTATTCTAGAAGCTTTATTCCAGCTGTGACCAAGTTGTGGAATGATCTTCCTAACCGGGTAGTTGAATGGGTAGAACTTTAAAAGTTCAAATTGAAACAAATGTTTTGATGATGAACAGGCTGACATAAGCCTCTTTTGATAGTTTATATATGAAAGATCTGTTTTAATGTTGTTACTCTTCTTAAAATATTCTATTTTAATCTTTTATTACTTCTCATATAGTTTATTTATTTCCTTATTTCCTTTTCTCACTGGGTTATTGTTCCCTGTTGGAGCACTTGGGCTTATAGCATCCTGCTTTTCCAATTACGGTTGTAGCTTAGCTAGTAATGATAATAATTATAATAAAAATAATAATAATAATAATAACAATAACAATAACAGTAACAATAACAATAACAACAACAACAACAACAGCGAATATGGCAACCAACTTCATGACCTAAAAGTCATTTTCAAAATAGCAAGAGAAAAAATAAATAAAATAAAAAAAAAAAATTAAAAAATCCCCAATAATCTCAAAAGACGAAATTATGAATCCAAAATCCATGTTGGAGTGCCATGCGAGCCTCTCCTTAATTCACATGAGTAGAAATCTAATTAAGAAAGAATCCTAAAACTATTCCAATTGTCGTCAAGAAAACGTCTCACGGAGTCCCGGACACCCGGCGTCTCAGAGCGAAGAAGCGTCTCCTGTGTTTCATTAGCATAAGCGAGCGACTGAGAGACAACACTGGAGGCTTCGGGGGAAAACAGGATATTAATTCGAAAGAAGGAAGGGAGATGTTCGGGATTAAAGGGGATCTACACTGTGTTAGAATCTTGCTAAATGTTGTATATTGTGGAAAAAAAAAAAAACTTCAAAATGAATCCAGCTTATTTCAAAAAAAAAAAAAAAAAAATCAAATGAATTCAGCTTATTTCGTAAAAAAATATCAAAATGAATGTAAGTAAATAGTAAGTAAGTATCATCATCATCATCATCATTAACATTATCGTTGTCATTATTATTATTATTATTATTATCATTATTATTATTATTATTATCAATAATAATCATAATAATAACAACGACAACATCAATAACAACAACAACAACAACAACAACAGCGAAAATCGCAACCGACTTCATGTTCTGTAAGTCATTAAAAAAAAACAAAAAGAAAAAAAAAATTCTCAAAAGACGAAATTATGAATCCAAAATCCATGTTGGAGTGCCATGTGAGCCTCGCATTAATTCACATGAGTAGAAATCTAATTAAGAAAGAATCCTAAAACTATTCCAATTGTCAAGAAAACGTCTCACAGAGTCCCGGACACCCGGCGTCTCAGAGCGAAGAAGCGTCTCTTGTGTTTCATTAGCATAAGCGAGCGACTGAGACACAACACTGGAGGCTTCGGGGGGAAAACAGGATATTAATTCGAAAGAAGGACGGAAGATGTTCGGGATTAAAGGGGATCTACACTGGGTTAGAATCCTGCTAAATGTTGTATATATTTGAAAAAAAAATCAAAAGGAATTTAGCTTTTGAAAAAAAAAAAATTAAATGAATTCAGCTTATTTCGTAAAACCAATATCAAAATGAATGTGAATAAGTAAGTAATTAAGTATTATCATCATCTTCATTAACATTATCATTGTCTTTATTATCATTATTATTATTAATATTATAATTATTATTATTATTAGTACTATTATTATTTATTATTATTATTACTATTAATAATAATATTAATAATAATAATAATAATAATAATAACAATAACAATAATAATAATAACAGCAACAACAACAACGAATATGACAACCGACTTCATGACATGGAAGTAATTAAAAAAAAAAAAAAAAAAAAACCCTCTCAAAAGGAGAAATCATGAATCCAAAATCTATGTTGGAGTGCCATGCGAGCCTCGCATTAATTCACATGAGTAGAAATCTAATTAAGAAAGAATCCTGAAACTATTCCAATTGTCGTCAAGAAAACGTCTCACAGAGTCCCGGACACCCGGCGTCTCAGAGCGAAGAAGCGTCTCCTGTGTTTCATTAGCATAAGCGAGCGACTGAGAGAGACAACACTGGAGGCTTCGGGGGAAAACAGGATATTAATTCGAAAGAAGGACGGAAGATGTTCGGGATTAAAGGGGATCTACACTGTGTTAGTATACTGCTAAATGTTGTATATTTTGGAGAGAAAAAAACTTCAAAATTAAATCCCCTTATTTCGTATAAAAATATCAAAATGTATGTATGTATGTATGTATGTATGTGTGTATGTACGTATGTGTGTATGTACGTATGTGTGTATGTATGTGTGTATGTATGTATGTATTATTATTATTATCATTGTTGTTGTTGTTGTTGTTGTTGTTGAATCCTGCTAAATGTTGTATATTTTGGAGGAAAAGACAAACATCAAAATGTATGTATGTATTATTGTTGTTGGTGTTGTTGTTGAATCCTGCTAAATGTTGTATATTTTGGAGGAAAAAACAAACATCAAAATGAATTCAGCTTATTTGGTAAAAAATATAAAAAAGTATGTATGTATTGTTGTTGTTGTTGTTGCTGAATCCTGCTAAATGTTGTATATTTTGGAAAAAAAAACTTCAAAATCAATTCAGCTTATTTCGTATAAAAATATCAAAATGTATGTATGTATGGATGTATTATTATTGTTGTTGTTGTTGTTGTTGTTGAATCCTGCTAAATGTTGTATATTTTAGAGGAAAAAAATATCAAAATGAATTCAGCTTATTTCGTAAAAAAAATATCAAAATGTATGTATGTATTATTGTTATTGTTATTGTTGTTGTTGAATCCTGCTAAATGTTGTATATTTTGGAAAGAAAAAAACATCAAAATTAATTCAGCTTATTTCATAAGAACAAAAAATATCAAAATGAATGTAGGTAAGTAAGTAATTAAGCATTATTATTATCATTATTATTATTATTATTATTATTATTATTATTATGATTATTATTATTAGTATTATTATTATTATTATTAGCCAAGTTACACCCCTAGTTGGAAAAGCAGGATACTATAAACCTAAGGGCTCCAACAGGGGAAGTAGCCCAAAGTGAAAAAGAAATAAGAGAAATAACGAATGAAATAAATGAGAATTATGAAACAGTATACAATAATTCAAGATAAAAAACAGCGTTAAAATAGATCTGTCATATATAAACTATGAAACGAGACAAGTAAACCTTTTCAGCAGATACACATTTGCAACAATTTTGAAATTTTAAAGAAAACTTCAATCAAATGTCACCTTACAAATTCAACTGCTAAGAACCAGACATAATATTGTAAACTTGTTTAGCAGATATTCAGCTATTTTGAACTTTTTAAAGACGTCAATCAAATGTCACCTTACAAATTCATCTGCTAAGAACCAGAAATAGTATTGGATATACCAACAAGAGCAATCAGACAATATTGACCACCGCCAAAAGTTTACGGAGTCGTCCATGGCCTAAGATGCCTCAGATCTATCTGAAGTGGAAATTTCGTCAAAATCTGTCAATTTGTGTTGACGTTATTTTCAAACTGACGAAAAATGCAAATACGGATCTAAAATCCAGATCCGGATAAGGACCATCTCCCAAATTTAAAGGGGTTGTCCACAGCCTAAGATCTATCTGAAGTGGAAATTCCGTCAAAATCCATTAATTTGTTTTGAAGTTATTTTTAAAATGGCGAAAAATGCAATTCTGGATCTAGAATCCGGATCCGGATATGGATCATCTCCAAAACTTAAAGGGGTCGTCCATGACATAAGATATATCTGTGGTGCAAATTTCATACAATTTTGTCCATTTGTGTTGACGTTATTTCTAAATTAGTGAAAATGCAAATCCGGATCTACTGTAGAATCCGGATCCGGATCATCTCCAAAATTTAGAGAGCTCGTCCATGACATGATATATCTGTAGCGGAAATTTCATCAAAATTCGTCAATTTATGTAGACGTTATCTTTAAATTGGCAAAAAAATGCAAATCCGGATCTAGAATCTGGATCCGGATCCAGATCATCTCCAAAATCTAGAAGGGTCATCCCTGGCCTAAAATTTATCTGTGGCGGAAATTTCACAAAAATTCGTCAATTTGCGTTGACGGTATCTTAAAAAAAAAAAAAAAAAAAGCTAATCCAGACCCGTATCATATTCAAAATTTAAAGGGGCCGTCCATGACGTAAGATCTATCTGTGGTGGAGATTTCGTCAAAATCCGTCGAGTAGTTTTGCCAAAATCCTGTCCACAGACATACTTACTTTACTTCCTTTGATGGCTGCTTTTCCGGTCCCATACAGCAGGGGAACCCCACTCTCTACAGGACCTCCACTGTCGTTTTACCTTGTTCGTTCAGAGTATTCAACATTTCATATCACATTTTGTTCATTTACTGTTAAATCGTCGCTGTCAAAAGACTCATGAAATAAGAAAGTCTTCAGTTTCCTCTTGAAACACAGATAAATATATAAACAAAACGATTAGATTTTATAACCTCCCTAGAGGAGATAATAATGAAGTCAAGAGATATAAAAATAATCCTCTCACATACGGCAACTGAACACCATTACCTAGAGCAACAACAATCAACACAGTTGTAAAACCATGAGGGAACTTTATACCCAGTGCCGGATACTGAATTGACGAAAATTGTGGAGAGAAGTTATTTATTTATAATTTCTAATTATTCTTGTGTTTCTTCATATTTTCTTGATAAGCACTAGTTTTCACTTACTCTATTACGTCAAAGTTGAGGGCGATCTTGAACGTAATAGAAATTAGTAATAATGTAGTTAATTTAGAAATTTAGTGGAGAAGCAATCCCTTTTACTTCATACACTGAATTTTCGTATTGACTACTGATAATGATTTCTAAAAAAAATTTACTTCCCTAAATTTCATTTGGTTTTCTTATAAATTTGTAAAGAATCAATAAAAATTTGGTAACTTCTTATGAAAATGAAAAATTAGATATTCTACTCTGTGACTGCTTCTTTTCACGTGGGTCAGCAGAAAATACGACACAATCAATGAACCGTTCCTACCCTTGACTCAGAAACCTCAACGCTTTTTCAAGTCAACGATGTTAAAATACTATTTGAACAGGCAATAACAACAGCCAAAACTTGATTAAAAATGATCAAATATGTGCCCCAGTTGCCAACAGTGATTTGTCCGAGTTGTCAACAGTGTCAGAGATTTGTCTGAGTTGTCAATAATGTCAGATATCTATCTGAGCTGACAATAATGTCAGAGATTTGTCTGAGCTGACAATAATGTCAGAGATTTGTCTGAGTTGTCAATAATGTCAGATTTGTCTGAGTTGTCAACAGTGTCAGAGATTTGGTAGTCTTAACAGTCTCAGAGATTTGTCAGTGTCAACAGTGTCAGAGATTTGTCAACAGTGTCAGAGATTTGTCAACCTTGTCAGAGATTTGTCAACCTTGTCAGAGATTTGTCAACAGTGTCAGAGATTTGTCAACAGTGTCAGAGATTTGTCGACAGTGTCAGAGATTTGTCAACCTTGTCAGAGATTTGCATGATTTGTCAACAGTGTCAGAGATTCCTCCAAGTTGTCAACCTTGTCAGAGATTTGTCTAATTTGTTACCAGTGTCAGAGATTTGTCCGAGTTGTCAACGGTGTCAGAGATTTGTCTGAGTTGTAAACAGTGTCAGAGATTTGTCTGAGTTGTAAACAGTGTCAGAAATTTGTCTAAGTTGTCAACAGTGTCAGAGATTTGTCTGAGTTGTAAACAGTGTCAGAGATTTGTCAGTCTTAACATTGTCAGAGATTTGTAAGTGTCAACAGTGTCAGAGATTTGTCTGAGTTGTCAACCTTGTCAGTGATTTGTCATCAGTGTCAGAGATTTGTCAACCTTGTCAGTGATTTGTCATCAGTGTCAGAGATTTGTCGACAGTGTCAGAGATTTGTCAATCTTGTCAGAGATTTGTATGATTTGTCAACAGTGTCAGAGATTTCTCCGAGTTGTCAACCTTGTCAGAGATTTGTCTAATTTGTTACTAGTGTCAGAGATTTGTCCGAGTTGTAAACAGTGTCAGAGATTTGTCTGAGTTGTCGACAGTGTCAGAGATTTCTCCGAGTTGTCAACAGTGTCAGAGATTTCTCCGAGTTGTCAACAGTGTCAAGATTTCTCCGAGTTGTCAACAGTGTCAGAGATTTAGCTAAGTTGTCAACAGTGTCAGATTTGTCTGAGTTATAAACAGTGACAGATTTGTCCGAGTTGTTAACAGTGTCAGAGATTTGTCAGTTATAAACAGTGACAGATTTATCAGAGTTGTCAACAGTGTCAGAGATTTGCCTGATTTGTCAACAGTTATAGATTTGTCCAAGTTGTCAACAGCATCAGAACACTTGGCATCACCAATCAAACGCGTCAAAGACCTGTTTCATAAGTCAATGTCAACCAAAGAATCTCCTTCCAACTGCACGTCATCGGCTTTAGACTTCGACCTGAATGCTTAAGAGAACAGAACAACCACTCGAAGAAAGCTTTCTGCGCCAAATCATCTCGAATCTATTGAGCGAAACCTGCTTTTCTGCTCCTTCTGCTGCTGGTTCTCCTCTTCCACTCGGTGACACCATCTGGAATCGAAGGTCTCAATTTCATTTCAAGTGACCCACGGGGCAAGGACGTCAAGCCCTCGACACGTCTCTAGTTGGCCCGATATTGCCTGTTGGAAAACAAATAAATCTTTCTTGACGGAGGAGAATTTAAGAGAAAAATCCTCGGCTTCTTCTTTCGAAGGATTTTTTTTAAGGAAAAGGAAAATTAAACGGTTCGAGGATTTTATTTTCCTTGATCTTTTAGGTAGTTTGGTCATTACAGCAAATTTTAGTAGCATTTTCTGTTACTACTCAACCAAACTCCAACCAAACTCAATGTTGTTGAAGATGATAGACAGAACTGACCACTTTTATAGCCCACACATCATCCTTCCTAGAAATTCAAGTCTGTTGTGACATTCCTCGGATAAGTATATACTTTATTCAGTGAAAAAAAATCTAATAAAACAAAAATATCCAACAACAATAGCAATATGATTAAATTAAATCAATGTAATAATATAATTTCATATCGTTGATTTTAATTTTCATATTACTGCATGTCCGCTAGGTAGGTGAAAGTTTATCATTGATAGTATACTAAAAATATCACTCTACGACCTACAATCTTCCCTATATAATAGACAGTGTCTGGAGATTATATATATATATATATATATATATATATATATATATATATATATATATATATATATATATATACATATATATATATATACATATATATATATATATATATATATATACATATATATATATATATATATATATATACATATATATATATATATATATATATATATATATATATATATATATATATATATATATATATATATATATCTTCAGGGCCACGCTCGGCTCTCCCCATCCCTGGGGTAAGAGAGAGGGAGTAGTCATACCCCAGTGAGACGGGGGTGCGTGTGTGTGTGAGTGCATAGCTATCTAAAAATTTAGCCGTTATTTTGACGGGTCACGTACACTAGTAAATAATAAAAACCAAAACTTGAAAAAAACCACGACTAATTTTACTTGCATCCTACATCCCACCCCCCTACAATTCACCACTTCTGTTCCCCGTTTATTCACCTTTCGGATCCTTATTGCGACGACGTGTCAAAAGATAGACAGTTTTCTCAACCTCTCGATTGCTCACTTGTACATAATGGTATGTCAACAGAGAGAGAGAGAGAGAGAGAGAGAGAGAGAGAGAGAGAGAGAGAGAGAGAGAGAGAGAAGAGCTGATTTACATTTTCTGACGGTAAAGTCGATCAAAAGGATACAACGTTATTTTTCCATGGTTTATAAGTCCTATATGCACTCCTTTTTTCCATGTACACACATACACACACACACGCACACACACATACATATACATATACATATATATATATATATATATATATATATATATATATATATATATATATATACTGTAAAGGGTTTAAAGGCCGCTCATGAATGGGAGAGGCAAGGAACAGTGACATTGCCCTAGCAAGCAGGACAATGCCCTGGAGACTGACCATATATACATATCAGCGCTAAAGCCTCCTCTCCACTTAAGCTACGACCAAAGATGACCAGGCAATGGCTGCTGATGACGAAGCAGATAGACTTATAGGCTCCCCCCAAACACCCCATCCTTAGGTCACAAGGATGGTGAGGTTGCAGCTACCAAAAGAACTAGAGAGTTTGAGCGTGAGGTTGCAGCGACTCGAGGAACTAACGAGTTTGAGCGAGACTCGAGCCCCAGTCTGGCGATCACCAGGCAAGGGTACCACAAAACAGAGAGAGAGAGAGAGAGAGAGAGAGAGAATCATGCCAAAATGTAAAAACAAACTGAAAATTTGAATAACCTAACATTTAGCACATGCATAACCTGAAATCCTATACGATATTCCCATTCTCAAACCACCGTGCATATTAACAGAATGAATGTATAAGCTGTAATATAGACTGTCTAATCTAATACCCCTTAAAACAAGTCACTAAAGAACGAATGCTCCATTTAACTGTGCAAAACCTCCCCAGCCCTTCATAAGCATGACAATTTCTCCTATTGCAGCCAAACCCTCATGCAATATTTAGGATGATTGATAGTCTCAGTAACATAAATTGCAGGCAATATATCGATCAGCTGGGGGAAAGGCAGGGGAATGCAAAATCTATTTTGCTGACAGTAAATTTTTTTTTTTTATCTTTTATTATAAAAATACAATTACATCTTAGCAATTTACATTATATACGAAATTATTCTTTACAAAATACTGATATGAACTACATTGTTTTACATAGTTATAAATCAGCTCAATACAAATTAAATCAATTAATAAATATATAATATGCAATAACTTTTATTGTACAAACGTTCTTAACTTAGAATTATGTTACATATTTAAGTAATTATCATAAATGTACTCTTTTGTAAATATCTTATTGAATTCTTTTTTTAAAGTATTCCTTATTAAATTTTTTGTTTTTAACATTCTATTTCTTATGAATATAAGTAAATTTGGTCTTCATTCTACCAACCAGAGTAATGTAGCCGTGGTTTCGAGAAGTCTCATATATGCGTATATATTTCATGAAGCTTAATCAAAGTCCAAAGTTAATTTTCCGCGTAGTGGCAGGACTTTACAATGTAATTCAGTTGGTTGTTCATCCACTTGATTGCCATCAATTAAAGAGGCCTTACGTACCACACCTATTAATTTGAACCATGGTAACAATTTTTAAGTTTTGTTTGCACATATTAAAAATTAATCCTGAGGATTTCTATAGATCGATTAGAAGAAGTGACAGTATTAGAAAGTCGTCTTTGAGGCTAAATTTTTTACAATTTATCACGCGAGAAAAGAGGTGGTAATCTCAAAATATTATTACTGGGCATCACCATAACATGGAATTTTACGTTAATTATTTGACTACAAACAAACAACAAAAGAAATTTCATGCATCTAAACAAGAGGTTTACCAATAGAAGTGAACATCCAACACACATTACGTCACTAGCCTTTTATTTTAAAGCATTCTTGCTCTTTCTAGATATCAAAACATACCTAAACGCATTTAGTCAGCACAAACACTTTTTATCGCCTCCTTTCCATCCAAATATTCAAAACCCTACTCTTAACCTACCAATATACATAGTTCTATACAGCTATCAAACCTTAAAAAAATTAATTATTCTGTAATTATTATTGGTAAATAAACTGGTAGCTCAAGACTGTTCGAATACACCTGTGGAAGATGAAATTTGATAATTCTAGAAAAATATCTATCAAAAACATTCCTTACCAAATAATCGAACTCTTGACGCTCTATTGAGGGACTATTTAAAAAAAAACACTGGTCCCTTTTTTCTATATTGCTAAACCCAGTATCATATCCTCATGTCTAAACTCTACATCATCACCCGTTCATTTCATCCTTCATGAAATAAATTATGCAAAAACACTAATGTTATCTTCGACTTTCTTAAATTCACAATTCTACTCCTCCAAGAACTAGTTCCCCTATTCACTCCAAAGTTTACTTCCACTGACACTTTTCAAAACTTTTTCAAATTTTCTGCTGCCTTTCATGTCCCACTTTTTATGATTTTTCCCAAATATTCCCTCCGATCACTGTCCAATATATGATCTTGTGTTTGTCATAATATGATATACAAATGTGAAAGCCAAAAATAAAGACAGCAATAGAAATCAGGAAATTCCTGCCATTTATAAGCAATTACACCTTAACAGCTAAAAATTCTCTATTTAAATTGCATGTACCCAAAATTGTCTTGTATATCTCAATATCCACCAAGATTTTATGATCTTAAAGTCTAGAAAAATTATAATATCTAATATTATCACCTGTATGGAGAAAATTATTATTTTCATTATTACTTGCTAAGCTACAAACCTAGTTGGAAAAGTAGGATGCTATAAGCCCAAGAGCCCCAACAGGGAAAATATCCCAGTGAGGAAAGGAAATTAGGAAATAAATAAACTACAAGAGAAGTTATTAACAATTAAGATAAAACATTTCAAGAACAATGTTTTAAGAACAGTAACAACACCAAAACAAATATTTCATATCTAAACTATAAAAAAAAATCAAAATAAGTAACAGATATACAGTAGTAATTGTAGAAAAATTTAATAAGAGGGCACAGTTTCATAGAAAAAAAATTGGTGATTTAAAAGAAATACAGAGAGTTTCAGGAACCAAAAGTAAAGAAGCACAACATACTCCCTAGATGCAATTATGTATTACAATTACAGTATGTATATATAAGGCTAATAAAATTTGTGACGGGGAGTAAAGTTTTTTTTTTTTTTTTTTTTTTTTTTTTTTTTTTTTTTTTTTTTTTTTTTTTTTTTGCTGTAAAGGTTTTTTTGGGGGAGGGAGCAATTAAAAAGCATCCTTACATACAATCCAGCGACCTATTGGACGAGTTGAATGTAATTGAAACACTATCACACAGAATTGGAAAGGGGCGCTTTATACGAAGCAATGTCGGCGGAAACCGGGAGCTGTTGCATTTTTCCAAATGACATATACCAATTCTCAAGATCAAGAGGCATAGATGAAAAACAGCCTTTCAATATCAATAGCGAGTAATGCGTGTGATTGGATTGAATTACAAGTTAAGGCCTATACAGGAGACTGAGATGAAAGGAAGGTAGTCATTTAGAAATAAAAGGATACGACCAAAAATCATGGCGGTGAAGATAGATTTGAATGACGGCATTTGAATACCTTGTCTTTATATATATATATATATATATATATATATATATATATATATATATATACATATATATATATATATATATATATTCATGTATATATATACATGAATATATATATATATATATTTTCATGTATATACATATACATATATACATATGTATGCATATATATATATATATATATATATATATATATATATATATATATATATGTATATATATATATATATATACATATATTTATATACATACATATGTATATATACATATATATATGTATACATATATATATATGTATATATATATATATATTGATATAACTATATATATATATATATATGCGTGTATATATTTATATTTATTTTTAGAGAGAGAGAGAGAGAGAGAGAGAGAGAGAGAGAGAGAGAGAGAGAGAGAGAGAGAGAGAGAGAGAGAGAGAGAATTATTCTCAAGTCTACACATCTAAAATACAAGCTAACAAAAACGACTAGCATTTCCCCCAATACAATTCTGAACGAGACCCAGACCCTGGACACAAATTGCGCCTCATCTGGACCCAAAACTGTTTTCTGCCTCTTGGGCGGACTGTTGAACGCGCCGCGCTGCCTTTCGCCTCCGTTATGTTAATGAAGCATAATCTGTGACAGGAGAGCAACCGGCTCTTGTCTCTTCCCAGAAACATTTTCTTGACGACAATTGGAATAGTTTAGAATTGTTCAACGCCCCGGGAATTCTATTTGACCAGATTCAAGACAACAACGACAACAACAACAAAAACAAAACCAGTCGGGTGCTGCTTCCATTTCTCTTGGGAGTCCAAAACACACAAAAGCAGGAGGATGCAGATTTGCTCTTTCCTTGAGATTTCCTGTTGGCTGTTGATATTCGTAGAGCCTAAAATATCATGAAATTTTTAAATCATTTCACCTTAAACGTGGTTTACATGGTCGAACGGTTCGCCGAATTCGGTTATCGAACCTGCTTGTTAAACGGTTCGAAAAGATGGATACAGCAATAAACGGTTCGTCGAACCCGGTTGTCGAACTTGTTTGTCAAACGGTTCGAAAAGGTGGTTCGCAAAAAATGCAAGCGGGGTTTACACGGTAAAATGGTTCGTCGACCTCGGTTGTCGAACCTGTTTGTCATACGGTTCGAAAAGGTGGAGAGCAACAAATGCTAGCGGGGTTTACATGGAAAAACGGTTCTTCGAACCCGGTTGTCGAACCTGTTTGTCAAACGGTTCGAAAAGGTGGAGTTTGCAAAAAATGCAAGCAGGGTTTACACGGTAAAACAGTTCGTCGAACTCGGTTGTCAAACCTGCTCGTCCAACAGTTCGAAGAGGTGGAGACAGCAAAAAATGCAAGCAGGGTTTACACGGGCAAACGGTTCGTCGAACCCGGTTGTCGAACCTGTTTGTCATATGGTTCGAAAAAGTGGAGTTCGCAAAAAATGCAAGCGGGGTTTACACGGTAAAACGGTTCGCCGAACCCGGTTGTCGAACCTGTTTGGCAAACAGTTCGAAGAGGTGGAGTCGGCAACAAATTTAAGCGGGGTTTACACGGTAAAACGGTTCGTCGAACCCGGTTGTCAAACCCGCTTGTCAAACGGTTCGAAGAGGTGGAGACAGCAAGAAATGCAAGCGGGGTTTACACGGTAAACCGGTTCGTCGAACTCGGTTGTCGAACCTGTTTGTCAAAAGGTTCGTAGAGGTGGAGTCAGCCTCAAATGCATAAGGTTTGTGGATAATGAAACACGGCCCACAAAAGTCAGGCGAGAACAGACTTTCTTCGAACCATTCGATGAACGTGTTCGACAACCAAATACGAAGTTCACAAGTTCGAACATCACCTCAAACCCTTGTCTGTCGAACCGCGTTCGACGAACCGTTTGAACGTGCAAACCCGCCTTTACGTTAAGTGTACTGTCAAACGACATTTACAATCAAAACAGTAAATTTAAACTCCAAATCGTCTTTAAATTGGTTCACCTTTAAGTGTACTACTTAATAACATTACCAATATCAAAGCCGTAAATTGGCGATTATTGATGTTAATTTAAATTCTGAAACGTCTATAAATTTATAAAAAGAAAGTCATTACAAGTTAAGCTAAAACCCTTTAGAACATTT
>NC_090738.1:132359866-132362366 GCF_036898095.1 Palaemon carinicauda | reverse complement strand
TCAATAAAAGTTAAGTAGTTTTCAGAAGACCTGCTTCTGAAATAAATCTAAAAATGCCACTAGCATAGTACGACACATCATGTCCAAGAATCTTAGCAAGGATGAACCTGTCATCCTCGCCTCGAGCCTCAAACAGATATCTATTTCTTTCAGTGAGAAATGAGAGCATTGGTATTGAGTACAAGTTTATAATAATGCCATATAAAAAGAAATTAGCTGCCATCCATCATGCAAAGGAAAAATATATTACATCAAAGTACAAGTACGCAGCAGCATTTAGAAGATAACTGCAAATATTTTGTTAGTTTGTTGTTTGTGAACAACATTGCTAGAAAACTACTGAACTAATTTCGACGAAACTTGATGAACATATTATGAGGTATGAACAAAGGATATGTACATTCGATTTCGAAGGAAATAAAGTACGGAGTGGAGTTAAGAGCAAAATAAGACTGCTTAGCGTGGCGAAGGCACGTTTTCTACTGAGCACCCATCATGCAACTGGTTTGTGCAAAAACAGAAACATGAATCCAACCATCATAATTACAAAGATATTTTTTAGAATAATAACAATAACAAGAATCCATACGGAGAAACAAGCAAACACCCATAGACACTTTGAATGAGTGTAATTTGTTGTACGTACTTATAATATCAACTTAATAACACATACTCTTATGTTTGTAATTTCAGTTCGTCTTTTCCTTAAAATCTCCTGTTGTTAGCCAGTAGACATGTGGACTGGATTTCACGAATGCATAACATTGCATTTAGGCTAATGGTGCACTTAACAATGTTCACAAGACTTGCCTACTGAATGAGTTTAATAAATGGACAAGAGTTCCCGTACACACGTGGAAGAGAATTGAAGAATGTGTAATAATTGAGTTGAAATTTCAAAGGAACGAGAGTTTCTGTATAGTCAGCATGATACATATATCAAGTCCAAGTTTTCCTTCAAGACCAGAGTTCTTGAAAAAAAAAATAGAAATTAAGCGAGCTACGTATTTACTAATGTTTGCGACAAAAACATTCTTCACATGTAGATTTCTTTCAAGATTATCATCATAACAATAAAAAGAAAAAATTCTTTGATTTAGCAGTCTTCTGACCCCAACCTCAAAAGAACTTAACTATTTCTCCATAATCTCTATACAAAACAAGTGTTCTCATATCTTGCTAGTACATAATGGTCCTTTGTCATATTTACTATCGACAAACCTCTAAACTACTAAAAAGCCTCAAATTGTTTCCTTTCCATCTTCCCATTGGTAGATCTACCGTAGACCTTGTTAGCCCCATATGAGAGAGAGAGAGAGAGAGAGAGAGAGAGAGAGAGAGAGAGAGAGAGAGAGAGAGAGAGAGAAGCTATCTCGGAATAATTAAACGGAAAAACAAGTGATTAAGATAAAAGTCTAGGAAAGCCATTCCCTTGGTAAAAGCTGTTATTATCCTATACAAAGATTATCTAAATCTCAGATGACAAAGCTGTGTTACATTTACTTATTAGAACTTGCGTCGGTACATCTTCAATTTGAAATGACCTAATTAACTCAAGATCAGAGTAGTCTAGTCCTTTTCTCAGCATATCAAAACGGCTATAAACTTCGCTGCGGTTTCAATGAGTGCTAGGAACTTGAGCATTTTAAAGGTTTAAAGGCCACTCATGAATGGCAGAGGCAAGGGACAGTGACATTACCCTATCAAGCAAGACGGTGCCCTAGAGACTGACCACACACACATACATACATACATACATACATACATACATACATACATTATTATATATATACACACATATATATATATATATATATATATATATATATATATATATATATAGTCAAGGAGGGCCAGGCAATGGCTGCTGATCACTCAGCAGATAAACCTATATGCTCCCTCCAAACCCCTAATCCTTATCTCACAAGGATGGCGAGGTTGCAGCGACCACAGGAAGTAACGAGTTTGAGCTGGACTTAAAACCCAGTCCGGCGATCATCAAAATAAAAAAAAAAAAAAAAAGGCTGGCCTTTAGACCAAGTAAAAAAAAAAAAGGTACTTATAATATACCTTTCATATAGTTCAAGAAAACATAGTTTTGATGAGCCCATTGACTGGAGGACATTCTTATTAAAATCGCCTTTCTGAAGAAGAATACACATCTTAAAACTTCTCGACAAAGTATCGCTGTGACGATAAACATTTTTGAGGAAATTAAAATAATCTCAATTAAGTTCTCTGATTTTGTTTCCGTAATTCCTAAAAAATCTACCTTACCAGATATGGGCGTAGCCCATAAAATACTGTACAGGATAATAAAGATTTATATTTTTCCTTTAAATTCAAGCTATATCGAATTTCCACTATGCTGTTCGTACCATCCAAAATGTTTTTTTTAACAAAATGGAAAATAAAAAGAGGAAAATGAATAAAATAATGATACCCGAGGATATAATGAGGAAAATTAATGAAATAATGATACCCGAGGGAATAATGAGGA
>NC_090738.1:132349866-132354866 GCF_036898095.1 Palaemon carinicauda | reverse complement strand
TGGTTCAATTCATACATCAAATATTTATAAAGGATACAAGAGTAATTATTCAACATTTTATTGTTTCTTACTACAAGAGAAACTACAAAATTCAAATTACGTTAATGTTTGAGTTAGAACTATCAACAGAACACATTCCATTTAACAGAATCAGAAAGCGAAATGGATTGTGAAGCTGGAGCAGACATTACTAAAATCATCATCTTAGCCTATTGGAAACGTCCCGGCCTGGCAATCTGCTGGACTGGGGATGGAGACCCGCTCAAGCTCGATAGTTTCTTGTAGTCTTTGTGATCTACAGATGAGGGATCTGGGGAAGCCTTTAAGGTCTACTTGTTTAGTCAACAGCCATTGCCTGGCCCTCCTTGATCTTAGCATGGATGCAGAGGGGGCTTGGGTACTGATCATATGTATATGTGGACAGACTCTTGGGCAATGCCCTGCTAGGGCATTACCACTGACCCTTGCCTCTGTTATTCATGAGTGACCTTAGAAATGCCCTCTTACTTGAGGGTACACTCGCGCACACTGTTCTATCTAGTTTCTCTTCCCCTTGTTTTGTTTAAAGTTTTTATAGTTTATATATGAAATATTTATTTCAATGTTTTTACTGGAAAATATTTTATTTTTCCTTGTTTCCTTTCGTCACTGGGCTATTTTCCCTGTTGGGTCCCCTGAGCTTATAGTATCCTGCTTTACCAACTAGGGTTGTAGCTTAGCATTTAATAATAATAATAACATCAGCCACTGCTGAACTACTAGCTGTTTTCCATATCAAATTCCAATGTTGTATAGGAGTACTTGAAGGCCAAGGATATGACCCTGTTTTGCAATGGGATACCATTGTCTTCCTATAGCATTATCACTGTCCCTTGCCTCTGCTATTCCTGAGCGACTTTTATGCCAAAACATTTAGAAAAGCGATAGGCAGCAAATGGGAAAATTTGTTAAGAAAAAACTAAGGAAGCCGCGGGCGCCCTATAGCAACGGCTTCCCTCTCTCGGAATATTATGCAAATTGCTAAATATTGGGGCTAGACAGGGAAAATCCCGCCCAATTTATCCCTTATCCCTTTATCATATCATAATACCTCAACAGATGGTTAAAGACATGTACTTGATTACCTCCTATGGAACCCCACCCTCCCAAAAAAAATGCAGGAAAATTAATTAAATTTACAATGTTTTTATTAATACAATTCCTATACAATGGTTCATAATTTATATGATTCTGCTTTAATGCAAATTGTTGCTGAGAAATAATTTCTTGAATTGGATTTACATATAAAAATGTTTCAATATGGTCCACTATGGGACAAAAAAAATTGCAATGAAATTCATTAAATTTACAATGTTTTGATTAATACAATTTCTATACAATGATTCATAACCTATATGATTCTGCTTTCATGCAAATTGTTGCTAAGAAATAATTTCTTGAATTGAATATACATATAAAAATGTTTCAATATGGTCCTCCTTGTGACACAGAAATTGCAATGAAATAAGCTAAATTTGCAATTATATGATTAATACAATTCTTATACAATGACTATTAATTTATATGACTGCTTTCGTGCAAATTTTTACTGAGAAATAATTTCTTGAATTGGAAATACATATCCCGAAAATAAGTTTCAATAATTTTCCTGGATTTCAATATCTGACTTCGGATACGTGCTTACGTTTGTTGGTTACAATTGGGAAAATTATTGTCTACTGTAAAAGAGGGTACATGTACTACAAAGGCCCCGTTTACCATAAATACCAGTAAAGAATGGCAAGTCATTTTATTATGATATTGTTTGAGATTTTGTAAAAATGTCAAAGGGGAATGGAAAAGGGGAAAAAGCATTAATCAGTTATAATGATGAATTCTAGTGGGTTGCTAGAATAAGAGTTCGCTTATTCTAGTGGGTTGCTAGAATAAGAGTTCGCTTATTCTAGTGGGTTGCTAGAATAAGAGTTCGCTTATTCTAGTGGGGTGCTAGAATAAGAGTTCGCTTATTCTAGTGGGGTGCTAGAATAAGAGTTCGCTTATTCTAGTGGGGTGCTAGAATAATAGTTCGCTTATTCTAATGGGGTGCTAGAATAAGAGTTTGCTTATTCTAGTGGGGTGCTAGAATAAGAGTTCGCTTATTCTAGTGGGGTGCTAGAATAAGAGTTCGCTTATTCTAGTGGGGAGCTAGAATAAGAGTTCGCTTATTCTAGTGGGTGGCTAGAATACGAGTTCTCTTATTCTAATGGGGTGCTAGAATATGAGTTCGATTATTCTAGTGAGTTGTTAGAATAAGTTTCCTTATTCTAGTGGGTTGCTAGAATAATAGCTCCCTTATTCTAATGGGCTGTTACAATAAGTTCTCTTATTCTAGTGGGGTGCTAGAATAAGAGTTCGGTTATTCTAGTGGGGTGCTAGAATAAGAGGTCGCTTATTCAAGTGGGTGGCTAGAATACGATTTCTCTTATTCTAATGGGGTGCTAGAATATGAGTTCGCTTATTCTAGTGGGCTGTTACAATAAGTTCTCTTATTCTAGTGGGGTGCTAGAATAAGAGTTCTCTTATTCTAGTGGGCTGTTACAATAACGTTTTCTTATTCTAGTGGACTGCTAAATTAAGTTATTTTATCCTAGCAAGCTGTTAAAATAAGAATTATCTTATTCTAGTGGGTTGCTAAAAATGAATTATCTTATCCTAGTGGGCTGCTAAAATAAGTTATCTAAGTCTAGTGACCTGCTAAAATAAGTTATCTAATTCTAGTGACCTGCTAAAATAAGTTATCTAAGTCTAGTGACCTGCTAAAATAAGTTATCTAATTCTAGTGACCTGCTAAAATTAGTTATCTAATTCTAGTGACCTGCTAAAATAAGTTATCTAATTCTAGTGACCTGCTAAAATAAGTTATCTTATTCCAGTGAGCTGCTAGAATAAGTTATCTAATTCTAGTGACCTGCTAAAATAAGTTATCTAATTCTAGTGAGCTGCTAAAATAAGTTATCTAATTCTAGTGACCTGCTAAAATAAGTTATCTAATTCTAGTGACCTGCTAAAATAAGTTATCTAATTCTAGTGACCTGCTAAAATAAGTTATCTAATTCTAGTGACCTGCTAAAATAAGTTATCTAATTCTAGTGACCTGCTAAAATAAGTTATCTAATTCTAGTGAGCTGCTAAAATAAGTTATCTTAGTTTAGTGAGCTGCTAAAATAAGAGTTATCTTATCCTAGTGGGCTGCTAAAATAAGTTATCTAATTCTAGTGAAATGCTAGAATAAGAGCTATATTTATCAATGTTATGATACAATTAAAAGAGAGCTGTGTACCATTTATTATGTTCTCATTTTGTCCTTGTCACTATTATTGCAAAACTCTTGTCATTTATCATTCTTTAACTTAATTATTTCCTATTCACTCAATGAGGGAAAATACATATTCAAATGGAGAGAGAGAGAGAGAGAGAGAGAGAGAGAGAGAGAGAGAGAGAGAGAGAGAAGAGAGAGAGAGAGAGAGACTTACTAACCACTTGTAGGGATTGTCAAATCAAGCAACATCACAAAGGAAGGAGAGGATAGAGAGAGAGAGAGACGAGATGAGAGAGAGAGAGAGAGAGCCGAGAGAGAGAGAGAGAGAGAGAGAGAGAGAGAGAGAAGAGAGAGACTTACTAACCACTTGTAGGGATTGTCAAATCAAGCAACCCCACTAAGGAGAGAGAGAGAGAGAGAGAGAGAGAGAGAGAGAGAGGAGAGAGAGAGAGAGAGAGAGAGACTTACTAACCACTTGTAGGGATTGTCAAATCAAGCAACCCCACTAAGGAGAGAGAGAGAGAGAGAGAGAGAGAGAGAGAGAGAGAGAGAGAGAGAGAGAGAGAGAATGTCTGTGAACTAATTTTTCATATTCATAATAGTCATGCCAAGTCAGTGATTAAAATATATCTAATGTAAGATCAAAGCGAGAATAGAAAACGAAAATTACAAATGCAAACAATTATTATTAATGCTTCGTTGCTAAATAAATATGACAAATGCAATTCGTCCTTGCCAGGAGGGAAGCTATTTGAACTGTAGCGCATCATTAGAGCAAAAAATAAATTACCTTAATTATTACAACATTACTTACCCCTCCATGAACATCTAAAATCATTTTCTCTCTCCCTACACCTTCTTCCGTAAATAAATTAGTATATATTAATTTCTTTTAGCAATAAAAATCTCCCTCTCTCTCTCCTCTCTCTCTCTTCTCTCTCTCTCTCTCTCTCCTCTCTCTCTCTCTCTCTCTCTCTCTCTCTCTCCATGTGGTATAACCTTGTTAACTCCGTAAAATCCTCGAACAGAAATCTCTCTATATGACAATCTTAGATCCGTAAAATCTTCTAACAAATCTCTCTCTCTCTCTCTCTCTCTCTCTCTCTCTCTCTCTCTCTCTCTCTCGCTCTCTCTGCCTCTCTCTCTCTCTCTCTCCTCTCTCTCTAGATCTTAGCAATCAGTAAATTCCCTCTTAGATTGATGCAAATTTTATACATCATAAGATTAGCAAGCATAAAATATGTGAATGCTGAAAAGTCATCCACTCATGTAATTTCTTATAAAAGATAATAAATTTAACCTTGTTAATAACTACCTGATATAATTCAATAGTAAGTATGGGAATAAAAGACAGGAAAATATAATCAGATATAAATCAATAGCGGCTAAGGTAACATATAAAGATAAGCAAATATAAGAATGCAAATATATGGAGAATGCAGATATAAGAAGAATGCAAATATAGGAAGAATGCAAATATAAGGAGAATGCAAATGTAAGAAGAATGCAAATATAAGAAGAATGCAAATATAAGGAGAATGCAAAAGTAAGGAGAATGCAAATGTAAGAAGAATGCAAATATAAGAAGAATGCGAATATAAGGAGAATGGAAATATAAAGGAAAATGCAAATATAAGATGAATGCAAATATAAGGAAAAATGCAAATAAAAGGAGAATGCAAATAAAAGGAGAATGCAAATA
>NC_090738.1:132334866-132344866 GCF_036898095.1 Palaemon carinicauda | reverse complement strand
ATACGCGATATACACACACACACATATTCATATACATAAACACATACATACATACATATATAGTTAAAATTGACTCCAATACTCCAATATAGTTGTAACGCCAGAATCCAGAAATTAAGCAATAAATCACTCAAACTTTACTACACTGCTCACAGGACGCAATTAGAGAATGACTTGAGAACAATGAATCAGCCTTTGAATACGAACATGACACTGTAAACTCTCTCCCATCCAGGTGCCTGCCCGCTCAACCGCTCAACTTCTATAAAACTCGTTCGACATCAGTGCCAGCCTCTAACCTATTCTCGTGAGAAATTACCCTTCGCAAGCTGCAACATATCTGAGGGGATGAGGCCACACTGCGCCGTGTCAGCTAAGCAAAACTATTTTGACACAGTGTCTGAACTTAAGCTGCTAGAAGAGCTGGAATCGACGCTTACTTCATCTTTAAGCACAGAGTACTTTGGGAGGGATATAGCAATGTGAGAGATCAAATATAGATGAAATATAATCATATAAGAATAATTTAAAGGGTCCCGAGAAATAACAAAGGCAGTAGGGGGAGGAAGAGAAGACGATAGATTGACGACCAGTAAAGTGTCTGAACTTTGGCTGCTAGAAGAGTTGGAATCGAAGCTTACTCCATCTTTAAGCATAGAGTACTTTGGGAGGGATATAGCAATTGAGAGATTATATATAGATGAAAATATGAGCATATAAGAATAATTGAAAAGATCCCTAGAGATTATAAAGGCAGTAAGGGAAGGAAGAGGAGATGGTAGATTGACGAGCTAAGAAAGTGTCTGAACTAAGGCTATTGAGGAGAAAGGTGAAGAAAAGCTGAAATTAACGCTGACCCTCATCTTTAAGCACAAAGTACTTTGGGATGGATATAGAAATTTGAGAAATTATATATAGAATTATAAGAACATAAGAATAACTTAAAGGGTCACTAGAGATTGCAAACGATATAGGAGAAGGAAGGGACGATGGATTGACGAGCTAAGAAAATTTACGGTTACAGACTGCCATAGAAAGATAATAGGTGGAAGAACATGCCTGAGGCCTTTCTCCTCCTGTGGACAAGCAACGGATGATGCTGATTATGAAATATAGGAGATAAGTTTAGCCATAACAGCTGATAAATGATCAGCTTGGAAACCTAAAAATAACATTCCCTCGTACGTACATCTTTCCAAAATTAACCCCAAGGTGGGCCAATGGTTAATATTTACTCCCAGGCCAATATTCGCCACGTGGTGGTGTCTGGAAAGTCGATATATTAAGCACAGCTCGCTTGTTCTTCGTCAATATTGGGTGATTTGCATAATGTCTTTCGCGTTTAGACTCCCATTGGCTAGTCACGACTGCATCACCACAGGCGGCTGGTTGTTCCTTGGGAGGAGGAAGAAGGTGGGGGGGAGGGAGGAGGAAGAGGGGGAGGAGGAAGGTGGGGGGGAGGGAGGAGGAAGAGTGGTGGGGTGGGGGTGAGGTTGGGGTGAGGAGGCCCGACGTCGGCGGCTTGTGTTTATGCGCTTCCAGAGACTTTTGCCACTTCTGGAAATCTTAAAAACATTTGGAGGCAATGTCATGTTTACGTGTAGTAGGGGAATTGTTCTCTACGCTCCTTACTCAGGGGAAATAAGATTTTGTATCTGTATTTTCTAAATATTTACATCTATCATGCTGAAATATGTATTCTTTATATGTGTTATTTTAAAATTTTAATAATCATATATATTCTGTTTTTCTCCTCCGATTTTCATGGAACTTGAAAGATAGTTTCGAAAAAGAATCCAGTAAATGATTAAAAACACAACAAAGAACAAGGAATTTTTTTTTTATAACATGACATGATAAGTACCCTAATTTACTAGAAATTAGAAAAGCTGAGAGTGCAGACTTCCGCCACTGCAGTTTACTTCTCGAAACCAGCTTGCCTCTCCCAGAATCAATCAACGCCAAAGGCGAATTGAAGTCTGTGTGACAACCATGTGCGAACTTGGGGTTAAGGGTTCATGTTAATTCGGTCGATTTTGTTGCTCGACCTTGACCTTTGACCTAGGACTTTCAAAGTTGAACTTCTTCCAATTAGAACTACCAATAATAATGGAAAAACTCCTCTCAAGCTACATAAAAGACAGAACTGTCAGAATATGTAGCAGAGATGGGAAACTGGGAGAAACGATAGATATAAAAAGTGGGGTAACTCAGAGGGTCATACTATCTCCAACACTTTTTATTATACCAACACCTGATATCGTGGTGATTTTTAGTAGTAAATTATCACGCTAATAACACAAAAAATAACAAGAAAATAAACAATTACTGAAGATTGCATGTGGTTGAGTTTCGGTGTCTGGATCTGCTTTCCGTAGGTTTCATTGTATTTTTTTTAACTTCCTTGAATTTGAAGGCTTGGTCTTCATAGTGGACTTCTTTTAATCGGAGTCTCAACATAACAATCCCTGAAACTTTCATTACTCTATGATTAAAATTATGGCCATTAAGTTGTTCATAAACAGACAAACGGACAAACAGGGGCGAAAACATAACCTCCTTCCAACTTCGTTTGCGGACGTAATAACTTGATGGAGAGTGAAAGTAATGTATCAGGTATTTAATAGCTAAAATATAATTCTAAACTTTTTCGTTTAGAGCAGATAAATACCATTAAGCCGCAAACCTCCAGCAAGGCTGAGCATTCCCAGCTATCTAAGCCCTGCTTCAAAGGAGCGATTTTTTTTCCGTACGGATATATTTCCGCTCGTTAAGAGGCAGGTTTTCGCGCGAGGATTTTCCACCAGAGAGGTCTCGGGTTAGCAGTACACGCGGCTAGTAAATCACTACCGATTCTAATCCGCGCGGAAAAAAAACCACGCGACATTATTACGCTGGTTTGAAGCGAGCCTAAAGGTCTGTTTCCCCAAAACGTAACATTTCTAACGATTAAGTTATACAGAAATATTCATACACACCTTTCTATAATTGCGATAACAAAATCCCAGACAAGTCTGCATAAAAAATAAATTAATCTTTTAGCGATAGTTCAAAACAAGTTTAATCATTTGGAGTCTCGAGGACCTTTTCTACAAAAAAACATATTGGTGATAAAAAATAGTGAACATACACTGTGCTGATAACGTTGGATTTCATTTAGGAATATAAGAACATTGACACAAAATTGTAATAAATACGAAATAAAACTAGCGTTGACATGTAGGCTACACTTTATGGCTATTAAGACAATAATTTTGGAGTAAAAGTTTCAGCTAGTGCTTGTCGTCACCTAGTAACAAGGATTCCTTGTTAAGCTCAGAATTACTAACTACGTGGAGAGAGAGAGAGAGAGAGAAGGAGAGAGAGAGAGAGAGAGAGAGAGAGAGAGAGAGAGACTTATTAACCACTTGTAAGGGTTGTCAATGCAAGCAACACCACAAAGGAGAGAGAGAGAGAGAGAGAGAGAGAGAGAGAGAGACTTATTAACCACTTGTAAGGGTTGTCAATGCAAGCAACACCACAAAGGAGAGAGAGAGAGAGAGAGAGAGAGAGAGACTTATTAACCACTTGTAAGGGTTGTCAATTCAAGCAACACCACAAAGGAGAGAGAGAGAGAGAGAGAGAGAGAGAGAGAGAAAGAGAGAGAGAAAGAGAGAGAGAGAGAGAGAGAGAGAGAGAGAGAGACCCTGTTCTCTTGCTGTATTCATTACAAACCTTGCTAGTGAAACTCTAAGGATTTCGCTAGCTGTAGCGCTGCATCAACTTGCAACTCTTCCCTTTTTATGTAAAGGGATCTGAACAACGTCCTTTACTTTACCTTTTGATATACGGTCTAATACCTTAACATGTAAACAACGTGCAACCCTAAAGTCTATGGAAAACCAGACACATCTATGCATTACGGAGACTGTCAGATGTGTCTTACCAAAGGATGTTAATTAAGAATATTAAAATTAATGTAAAATGTTTTAGTGAATATCTATCTCGATCTTTAAAATCTTCAGATCTGTTTATCTTCTATTCTGTTTTATGACTTTTTCCTTTTTTTACAAGCAGGTACCCTTTACAAGTTTGTTACCTTTCTTAACATTTTACTCTTTAAGCAAACGAATGTTTTTTTCTATAAATAAAACAGAGTGGACACTCAGTAGAGCGCAGACCTCCGCCAAGAGAGCTTATTTCTCAATATTTTGCTCGACTTTGACCTTTGACCTTAACTTGTATTAATTGGCGTGGATTTTCATACACTCAAATATTAACCAAGTTTGAAGTCTCTGTGACAACAAAGTCCAAACTTCTGGCCGATTACATGAATTGGACATTTACAAATGTAAAACAGAGTCATAATTCACATAAAACAAAAAATACATTAAGTTACTAGTTTCTAAAAATGAAAACATTCTACATTAATTGTTTCGAATTTACATAAAGTAAATTAACACAAACTTCATATGATTATTCAACAGGACTAAAATTACACAAGACTTAAAAGTTATAATTTTCCTAAAAAAACACTCTCGTAAAGTCCCCAGTTATAGTAGGAATAGATTAAAATAAATACATGTCCGTTATAATTAATAACAATAACTATGGATTGCGCATTTCTATTTTGCAATCACTAATCTCCGAAATTTTACCCATCATAATTACCCATTTGCCCTAATTACGTATCTTGTCAAATCCATTAACATAATGGGTTCCCTACTCATCTATATCCCATTTTCCTAAATTACCCACTTTCTATATTTTCATTATTTGACTCCAACCCTGTATCAGTATCTATATCATCATTATTACAATAATTTATTTTTTCCATTATTTATCTGCCCATTAACTGTGGTTTAATTTCTTAATTCGTTTTTTGCTCAACTAATTTAAATCAATTAATTAATTTATTTATTCATTTATTTATTTATCTGCATTCTCCTAATATTAAAACTAACTTCATATATTTCCATATTATGAAATTATATCATGGAATGAAGAATATTAACATTAAATACTACGAAAAATAATTTCTTCATGAGAAAAAAAATAATTCCCAAGAAAAAGTATTTGAAGTTCAGTTCTACATATGAAAAAGACAATAAATGTCGCAAATGTCATTTAACATTAACAGTTTTTCCAGATTAAACGTTTAAAAGTTTTAGGTGTAAGCAATACTAAAGAATTAAGTCATACTTATAAGAAATTTGTTTTGACTGAAGTGGAATGAAAGTTTAATTTATGTCTTGGATTCAAAATGTCTGCAGTGGAACCTGAAGGGGAAAGGGGGGGGGGAGACACCTCAGTTAAACGGCGAGGAAAAAAAAAGGCCATACAGATTAAATGAAAACTGAAAACATACCGTCAAAGTTAAAATTGATTGATTGATTTTTTGTGTTTTCTGGCCTGTTGACATCAAAAGGTCATTGACGCCGATATCATTTCTTATGAATGAATTATAAAGGAAAATTCAATTTAAAAATATAAAAATAAACAGGTCTTACATAAAGGTTTCCTGCTTCTGAAATAAATATAAAAATGCTGTAGTATTGTATGACACATCCTGCCCAAGAATCTTGGAAAAGACGAGCCTGCCATCCTCGCCTCGAGCCTCAAACGGATATCTATTTCTTAAGTACCTAAGAGTGAGGCAGAAGTTGGACGACATGATAGAAGAATGACAATGACATTGCCCTAGCTACTGTGACAGCACAGAGTAAGGGTGTGAACTCAAAGGCAGATTGGAAACGACTGAGTTATATTATTGTGGAACACTCTCCTTATATACAAAACCTCAAGGCAACAGGACATAACAAGTTCACAAGACACAATATTACAGAGGAAAAACCAGACAGGAATTTTCATGTTCGTTTTAGTGCGAGGGAGGAGCGAAGATACAAGCATAATATATACAAAAGGAATTATGTACAATTGTGAGAAACACGGTTGGTACACTACCAAAACAATGTCCTAAGGACTGACCATATACTGTATACATATGGTCAGTCTCCACCCAAGCTAGAGCCATGGAGGGTCAGGCAACAGCTGCTGATGACTCACCAGGAAGACATATAGGGTGCTCACACCCCTAGCTTGATCTCGCAAGGACGGTGAGTTTGCCGATACTGCAAGAAACTATCGAACTTGAGCGGGACTCGAACCCAAGTCCGGCGATCACTAGGCAGGGAGGTTTCAAATAGGTGTACCGCACATGTTTTATACACTATCGTACACAAACGATAAGGTTTATTTTCTTATCTCTCGCTCTCTCCCCCTTACCACTGATAACGGAAACCTATTTAAGCTTGCTATCTCATGTTTTATACAGTTTGAACTTTGTGTCATTCTTGCTCTCAACTGTCTGTATAAAATCTCGTTGTCTTGTCGAATAAAACTCCCTCACATTGATCTCACCCCCCTTTAACACATAACAACCACCTTGTACATAGGCCACTACAACCCTATTCACAATTTGGCCATTTCCCCTAACATTTGATGGCACAACTCAGGAATTAATTTAATTTTCTTTTTTTCATAAAATTCCATCTACTGAAATTATGAACTCAATTCGACGGACATTTCCGTATCCGGAAGCATAAAACACTTCGTCACAGACTAACGTCACACACACACACACACACACACACATATCGCGAAACGCTGAAATGTCCCGGATGATGCTGAGCAAAGCTTTTAGAGTCTCGTGTCGCAAAACACTGATGTGCTTTTAATGACTCGATGAAAAATAACTTGTCATTTAGTGATTTTTTTTTCACAAAAATAAAAATGACATATACTGTATATACATGTATAATATAGAAATTATATGTTGTAAATTCTATATACATATACAGTATATATCTTACATAATATATATATATATATATATACATATATATAATATATATAATATATATATATGTATATATATAATAAATACATATGTATATATATATAATATATATAAATATATATATATACATATATATACAGAGAGAGAGAGAGAGAGAGAGAGAGAGAGAGAGAGAGAGAGAGAGAGCTGCACGCGTTCGTGTATATACAACAAGTTACTTCTCTAATTTCCCTACTGAAAAGTGAATGAATACATCCAACGCAAGGTGATTCAGAAGGCCGTTAAAGCCAACAGCCATTACACCTCGAGGCTGTTTCAATCCAAACAGCTTTCATCCACAGCTTCGGTTACGTCACATTCTCTATTTGTAATAAATCCAGTGCTAAATCAGGGAAATAGTTACCGGCGCTTATCTTGATTAACATTTCCGGGTATTCACTTAGAAAGATTTGATTGTAAATCTTATAGTTTGTATGAGAAAGATCTATTTTCATGTTCTGACTGTTCTTAAAATATTTTATGTTGATTATTCATTAGTTTTCTTGTGGTATGTTTATTTTCTTTACTCACTGGGTTATTTTTCCTTTTTGGTGTCACTATATATATATTCATATATACATACATATACTGTATATATATATATATATATATATTATATTATATTATATATTATATATTATATATAAATATATATATATATATTATATACATTACATATATATTACATATAAATATATATATATATATATATATATACATATGTTATATATACATATATATGTTACAGTGAATCTGTATAATCATGGAATATATATATTCTCTGACATTTTCAGGGAATGTGCATAATGTCTGATTCACTCAGAGGATATGTATATTCCCTGAAATTTTTAGTGAATATACATATTCCCTGATTATTCGGCCTTATTATTATGCAGATTCCCTGAATCGTGTTTGGTATGAAAGAACAATGAAATAAATAGCTGAAACGATAAACAAAGCCTTGTTTTCACAATGTAAACTTGTATGGTATGGTAGAATAATGGAATAAATCACTAAAAACAGTAATACACTTCTGTAATATTTTATTTATCACATGAAACACTTGGATGTAACCACCTGCTGTCGAAACAGCATCACCACTCTCCGTTCGTCAAAAGAATATTACCTTTCAGCGAAAACGTGCGTGTGAAGCACAGCTTTCACAAGCTGGACGTATGGTTAAACGAAGTCGTCGTATCATGGACCGTGGAAACGTCGGGAACAATGTAACGATTCCGATAACAATGGTGGATAGGGGTCGTGGGGATCCAAGGAATATCATGGGAATAAATATGGATATTGACGAAAATGACAATTACACGATTGCAGTGAAGAGTGGTATACTGAGTGGGAAATATACCAGGAATCAGTTTGATTTATGTACATATGAACTGTATTAAAAAGACCATGTGACAACCGATAGGATTGTTTCGCTTCGAACTGCTGTGCAGCAAGAGTCGAAGTCAGGTGGTCCAGGTTTCGCCAAATGCAACTGTGCTGGTTCAAAACGTTGTCAAAACAAATCGATGTAAATATTTTAAGCTGAAAGTTAAATGCAACTCACGATGTCATGCAAGTTTGCATTGTGAAAACAAGGCTTCGTTCTAAATATTAGAACGAACCTTATTATTTTTTTACTATTTTTATTTTAAATGAGTATTTTGTGACAGACAAGTTTTATTTTCTGTTCATAATAAATTTTGTTACATCCAAGTGTTTTATGTGATAAATAAAATATTACATTATTCCATTATTCTACCATACCATACAAGTTTACCTTGTGAAAACAAGGCTTTGTTTATCGTTTCAGCAATTTGTTTCATTGTTCTTTCATACCAAACACGATTCAGGGAATCTGTATAATAATAAGGCCGAATAATCAGGGAATATGTATATTCACTAAAAATTTCAGGGAATATACATATCCTCTGAGTGAATCAGACATTATGCACATTCCCTGAAAATATCAGAGAATATATATATTCCCTGATTATACAGATTCACTGTAACATTATATATATATATATATATATATAGAGAGAGAGAGAGAGAGAGAGAGAGAGAGAGAGAGAGAGAGAGAGTATATGTATATATGTAAATACATAACAAAACCCTGTCCTCTAGCATCCATCATCAATAAGAGTCCTCGGGGCAACTATATCAGCAATCCACCAGAGAGACACAGCACATGGTCCGAGAGCCATACAATCCTCATAAATAATCTCCGGAGCAATAAAAAGAATCTGTTACCATAAAGGACGAGACAGAAACTTCTCCTTGCGATAAAAGCAAACGAAGTTCTCGCGTCTTCCCGAGAGATCTTATTGTGCGCGAGTTTCATTTTTACGATGGTGATCTTCCCATACCGGGGATGCAGTGAGCCACGCAATGAATGCTATAACATTGCCGCTTACGGCTTCAATACTGCAATGGCCAGTGTCTTTTTATTAACGCTGACTTATAGTCTGTTTACGGCCTTTAGGATGCTTGCAACAGAGGCGTGGTATTTCATGGCGGGCAAATTATTATTATTCTTTCATTGTAGTGAAATGCATATTGTCATATATAAATGTAAAGGAATTAAGTGATTATTGATAATAAAAAACATCAGCTTCTCCTGTAAAAGTAAAACAAATAAAATCAAAATAAAATCAGAATAATTACATCCGATCTCTACACGTGGGTTAGAGTCCCGCTCGAGCTCGACAGTTTCTTGTAGTGTCTGTAACCTCACCATCCTTGTGAGCTAAGGATGGAGGGTTTGGGGGAGCCTATAGGTTTGCCTATAGGTCTACCTGCAGAGTCATCAGCAGCCATTGCCTGGCCCTCCCTGATCCTACTTGGGAACAGCCATTGCCTGCCCCTCCCTGATCCTACCTTGGGAACAGCCATTGCCTAACCCTCCCTGGTTCTAGCTTGGGTGGAGAGGGATCTTGAGAGCTGTATATATGATCAGTCTCTATTGCATTATCACTGACCCTGGCCTCTGCCATTCATGAGTGGCCTTTAAACATTTTAAGCTGTAAATTAAGATAAGGCATAAGACAATTACATAAATTGGGAAACTAACGAACCTTAAATAAATAAAAAAAAAAAATTAGAATAAGCTTGAGAAACCATCCC
>NC_090738.1:132331180-132334366 GCF_036898095.1 Palaemon carinicauda | reverse complement strand
ATAAAAAATAACTTGTCATTTAGTGATTTTTTTTTCACAAAAATAAAATGACATATACTGTATATACATGTATAATATAGAAATTATATGTTGTTAAATTCTATATACATATACAGTATATATCTTACATAATATATATATATATATATATATATATAATATATATATATATATATACATATTATAATATATATAATATATATATATGTATATATATAATAAATACATATGTATATATATATATATATATAAATATATATATATACATATATATACAGAGAGAGAGAGTGAGAGAGAGAGAGAGAGAGAGAGAGAGAGAGAGAGAGAGAGAGAGAGAGAGCTGCACGCGTTTCGTGTATATACAACAAGTTACTTCTCTAATTTCCCTACTGAAAAGTGAATGAATACATCCAACGCAAGGTGATTCAGAAGGCCGTTAAAGCCAACAGCCATTACACCTCGAGGCTGTTTCAATCCAAACAGCTTTCATCCACAGCTTCGGTTACGTCACATTCTCTATTTGTAATAAATCCAGTGCTAAATCAGGGAAATAGTTACCGGCGCTTATCTTGATTAACATTTCCGGGTATTCACTTAGAAAGATTTGATTGTAAATCTTATAGTTTGTATGAGAAAGATCTATTTTCATGTTCTGACTGTTCTTAAAATATTTTATGTTGATTATTCATTAGTTTTCTTTGTGGTATGTTTATTTTCTTTACTCACTGGGTTATTTTTCCTTTTTGGTGTCACTATATATATATTCATATATACATACATATACTGTATATATAATATATATATATAGTATAATATATATTATATTATATTATATATTATATATTATATATAAATATATATATATATATTATATACATTACATATATATTACATATAAAATAATATATATATATATATATATAATATACATATGTTATATATACATATATATGTTACAGTGAATCTGTATAATCATGGAATATATATATTCTCTGACATTTTCAGGGAATGTGCATAATGTCTGATTCACTCAGAGGATATGTATATTCCCTGAAATTTTTAGTGAATATACATATTCCCTGATTATTCGGCCTTATTATTATGCAGATTCCCTGAATCGTGTTTGGTATGAAAGAACAATGAAATAAATAGCTGAAACGATAAACAAAGCCTTGTTTTCACAATGTAAACTTGTATGGTATGGTAGAATAATGGAATAAATCACTAAAAACAGTAATACACTTCTGTAATATTTTATTTATCACATGAAACACTTGGATGTAACCACCTGCTGTCGAAACAGCATCACCACTCTCCGTTCGTCAAAAGAATATTACCTTTCAGCGAAAAACGTGCGTGTGAAGCACAGCTTTCACAAGCTGGACGTATGGTTAAACGAAGTCGTCGTATCATGGACCGAGGAAACGTCGGGGAACAATGTAACGATTCCGATAACAATGGTGGATAGGGGTCGTGGGGATCCAAGGAATATCATGGGGAATAAATATGGATATTGACGAAAATGACAATTACACGATTGCAGTGAAGAGTGGTATACTGAGTGGGAAATATACCAGGAATCAGTTTGATTTATGTACATATGAACTGTATTAAAAAGACCATGTGACAACCGATAGGATTGTTTCGCTTCGAACTGCTGTGCAGCAAGAGTCGAAGTCAGGTGGTCCAGGTTTCGCCAAATGCAACTGTGCTGGTTCAAAACGTTGTCAAAACAAATCGATGTAAATATTTTAAGCTGAAAGTTAAATGCAACTCACGATGTCATGCAAGTTTGCATTGTGAAAACAAGGCTTCGTTCTAAATATTAGAACGAACCTTATTATTTTTTTACTATTTTTATTTTAAATGAGTATTTTGTGACAGACAAGTTTTATTTTCTGTTCATAAATAAATTTTGTTACATCCAAGTGTTTTATGTGATAAATAAAATATTACATTATTCCATTATTCTACCATACCATACAAGTTTACCTTGTGAAAACAAGGCTTTGTTTATCGTTTCAGCCAATTTGTTTCATTGTTCTTTCATTACCAAACACGATTCAGGGAATCTGTATAATAATAAGGCCGAATAATCAGGGAATATGTATATTCACTAAAAATTTCAGGGAATATACATATCCTCTGAGTGAATCAGACATTATGCACATTCCTGAAAATATCAGAGAATATATATATTCCCTGATTATACAGATTCACTGTAACATTATATATATATATATATATATATATATAGAGAGAGAGAGAGAGAGGAGAGAGGAGAGAGAGAGAGAGAGAGATGAGAGACGAGAGAGAGAGAGAGAGAGAGAGAGAGAGAGAGAGAGAGAGAGTATATGTATATATGTAAATACATAACAAAACCCTGTCCTCTAGCATCCATCATCAATAGAGTCCTCGGGGCAACTATATCAGCAATCACCAGAGAGACACAGCACATGGTCCGAGAGCCATACAATCCTCATAAATAATCTCCGGAGCAATAAAAAGAATCTGTTACCATAAAGGACGAGACAGAAACTTCTCCTTGCGATAAAAGCAAACGAAGTTCTCGCGTCTTCCCGAGAGATCTTATTGTGCGCGAGTTTCATTTTTACGATGGTGATCTTCCATACCGGGGATGCAGTGAGCCACGCAATGAATGCTATAACATTGCCGCTTACGGCTTCAATACTGCAATGGCCAGTGTCTTTTTTATTAACGCTGACTTATAGTCTGTTTACGGCCTTTAGGATGCTTGCAACAGAGGCGTGGTATTTCATGGCGGGCAAATTATTATTATTCTTTCATTGTAGTGAAATGCATATTGTCATATATAAATGTAAAGGAATTAAGTGATTATTGATAATAAAAAACATCAGCTTCTCCTGTAAAAGTAAAACAAATAAAATCAAAATAAAATCAAGAATAATTACATCCGATCTCTACACGTGGGTTAGAGTCTCCGCTCGAGCTCGACAGTTTCTTGTAGTGTCTGTAACCTCACCATCCTTGTGAGCTAAGGATGGAGGGTTTGGGGGAGCCTATAGGTTTGCCTATAGGTCTACCTGCAGAGTCATCAGCAGCCATTGCCTGGCCCTCCCTGATCCTACTTGGGAACAGCCATTGGCCCTGCCCCTCCCTGATCCTACCTTGGGAACAGCCATTGCCTAACCCTCCCTGGTTCTA
>NC_090738.1:132316180-132328680 GCF_036898095.1 Palaemon carinicauda | reverse complement strand
TATATATATATATATATATATATATATATATATATAGATATATATATATATATATATATATATATATATATATGTATATATATACACTGTATATATATATCCATCTACCTATCTATCTATCTATCTATCTATCTATGCACTGTATATATGTATCCATCTATCTATCTATCTATCTTTCTATATATATATATATATATATATAATATATATATATATATGTGTGTGTGTATACATATCTATATATATATATATATATATATATATATATATATATATATATATATGAAATCTAAAAGCGAGCGAGAAAATTGCATAGCCGTGCAGAGAGAGAGAGAGAGAGAGAGAGAGAGAGAGAGAGAGAGAGAGAGAGAGAGAGAGAGATTAGATTGATAGACTGAGAGCACCGGTACAATTGTCTGATTGGTGGTCGCAAGAGTGAGTGACTGGTCGCAATTGGGAGGAAGACTTCCAGGGACTTTTGTGATTAAGGAAGTCATTAGCAAAGACATCTGGAAAAATTAGGGAAAGATGGATGATGGGGTCAACTTTCTTACAAGAAAATAGGTTAAAAAGAATTCGACTTATCAAGGAACGTTACATAAGGGATAAGATCGTGGGTATCAGAACTCGGTTTTTTTTGCAAGTCTCAACTAAACTGTATTTGGTGTAGGAGAATGTTTTTCTAATACTTAGAGAAATGTTTTCTAATGCTTATAGAGAGGTTTTCTAATGCTTATAGAGAGGTTTTCTAATACATATCAGATAATTTTTTTCTAATACAAATCATAAATCTTTTATATTTATCAAAATGTTTTCCATGCTTAGAGAATTTTTTTCTAATACTTAGAAAAATGTTTTCTAATACTTGGAATCTTTTTTTTTAATATTTAGAATTTTTTTTTCTTATACTTAGAAAAAGGTTTTCTAATACTTAGAAAAAAGTTCTAATACTTGGAATAATGTTTTCTAAAACTTATAAAAATGTTTTCTAATACTTATAAAAATGTTTTCTAAAACTTATAAAAATGTTTTCTAAAACTTATAAAAATGTTTTCTAATACTTAGAAAAATGTTTTCTAATACTTAGAAAAATGTTTTCTAATACTTGGAATTTTTTTTTCTAATACTAATAGTTAGAAAAAAAAATTTCTAATACATATCAGAGAAGTGTTTTCTAATACTTATCAGAGAAATATTTTCTAGTAATTAGAGATATCTTTTATGATACTTATCAGAGAATTGTCTCTTAATACTTATCCGAATTGTTTCTAATACTTAAAACCCTTTTCAGAACTGAATACTGTCAATATTCGATACTCTTTCCTGAAAAGAACAAGATATAACCTTGACCGTTATTTATAAAAGCATAAAGCAAAGCTGGAAAAATAATGCTGATTGAGCGAATAGATTAAACTCTTCAATATCTCGTATATTCTAAAATGGACAAGCTGAGAAAAAAACCGTTCAATTAACAAGAGCTTCTATTTCGAAGTCCATTACTTACTAAGCTAAAAATCTATGTCCTTTCGGGCGTTTCAATTTATGACGACATGAAATCCTAATTGGAAAAAGAAAATTCATAGAAATGCAGACTTGCTTGATCTTCTATTTTTCACTTCTGTGGCTTATTATTATTATTATTATTATTATTAAATGCTAAGCTACAACCCTAGTTGGAAAAGCAGGATGCTATAAGCCCAGGGGCACCAACAGGGAAAATAGCCCAATGAGGAAAGGAAATAAGGAAAAATTAAATATTTTAAGAATAGTAACAACATTAATGAATATTTCCTATATGAACTTTAAAAACTATAACAAAACAAGAGGAAGAGAAAGTAGATACAACAGTGTGCCCGAGTGTACCCTCAAGCAAGAGAACTCTAACCCAAGACAGTGGAATACCATGGTACAGAGGCTATGGCACTACCCAAGACTAGAGAACAATGGTTTGATTTTGGAGTGTCCTTCTCCTAGAAGAGCTTAAAAAGTTCATTTTCGTGCACTTGGGTTTGATCTAACATTCAGCATCCTGCATACTGCAATTGGGGTAAAACTCTGCTATTGGGTAGTGCCATGGCCTCTGTAACATGGTCTTCTACTGTCTTGGGTTAGAGATCTCTTGCTTGAGGGTACACTCGGGCACATTATTCTATCTAATTTCTCTTCCTCTTGTTTTGTTAAAGAGCTTATAGTTTCTATAGGAAATATTTATTTTAATGTTGTTACTGTTCTAAAGATATTTTATTTTTCCTTGTTTCCTTTCCTCACTGGGCTATTTTCCCTGTTGGGGCCACTGGGCTTATAGCATCCTGCTTTTCCAACTAGGGTTGTTGCTGCTTAGCGAATAATAATAATAATAATAATAATAATAATAATAATAATAATTGGGGTAAAACTCTGCTATTGAGACATGAAGTAAAAGTTAAAGAAGTTGAACAGCGTACTATAAGAAAGTAGGAATAGAAGTAAAGTAAAATGCTAAAAATTGGTTGCAGTTTCGATCTAAATTGATGCTGCAAAAAACCTAATGCCTACAGCGCACAGCGTGAGGTACACTGACGGCACTGCCCTCATTAAGGAACTTCATGCACCAGAATTATGCAGTGGAGCCATTAAGTCTCTGTTTTGCTATTCACAAATTTTGTGAGGGACAATTCCAAATTTTCAATTTAATAGGAGACCATTCCATTAATAAAATGGAAATTCCAAATTACCCTTCTCTTATCAATATTTGCGTTCCTAACTTTCAATAGCCATTGAAATTTCTCGTCACTAGACAAAATCAGTAATGGATCATCTTCCAACAGCCATCCCATCAAAGCGAGGACCCTCGTTGTCATCTACATGAAGTTCTAATCTCATGAAATTCCTAAGTTGTTAATTGATCTTAAAGATTAAACATTAACTTCCACAAACCTCAAAATTACAATTTCACTTTTCACTATTGTTTCTTTCAGCTCTGCCTCTCGTCTCCATTCTATGTTAACCAAATCCTGAAAATACTAGTTCCATCGACCCACTGGGTATATCTCCTTTTGAATCTGTATTATGAAATCTATTTGGTAATTAATCTATCTTGATTAACATTTTTAAGAACATAATTTTTCTCTCAAAATGGACCCTTCTTTCATCATCATCATCTCCTCCCACGCCTATTGACGCAAAGGGCCTCGGTTAGATTTCGCTAGTCGTTCTACCTTGAGCTTTCATCTTTCATCACATCATAATTTACTTTTACCTTTCTTGTCTCATTTACTTCCTTGTTACTCAGAACACGAATATAATTTACTGGTATTTCCCAAATACGATTAGGAACATAAATTGAAAAAAACAAAATATTAAACCAGAAAGAGAACGAAACAGTGAATAAAATACTTTTCATCTTTCATTACAATCATAATTTTCCTTTACCTTTCTTGTCTCATCAACTTTCTTGTTACTTAGAACATGAATACAATTTTCTGGTATTTCCCAAATACGATTAGGAACATAAATTAAAAACAAAACAAAATATTAAACCAGAAAGAGAACGAAACAGTGAATAAAATAGACTTTTCATCTTTCATCACAATCATAATTTACTTTTACATTTCTTGTCTCATTTACTTCCTTGTTACTTAGAACACGAATATAATTTTCTGGTATTTCTCAAATACGCTTAGGAATATAAATCTAAAAAAAGAGTAATATTAAACCAGAATGATAAAGAGAGTGAACAAAATATAAAAAACAAGCAACATAAAAGAACATAACCGTCCAAGGATTTTTCCAACTTGGAAGAATTGCCGAAAGTCCAAACACAGCATCAAATGTCTGTCCATTTCAGGAGATAAAAGAAAAGAACACGAGACAAGAGATGAGGCGAATTTTACACGGCGATCCGAGTATCCTATTGCTGCCCGATTTGAGGGAAGAAAACTCGAAGAGATTAGGTGGTAGGATCCAGGGAGATTTAACAGACTAAGTAAACGATTGTGAAAGAATCATGGACAAAGACGCACGGACCAGATTGGGATTTGGTATCGAGGGAACTCTTTTTAATCCAGGTCGTGTGCTGGAATTGTGCTGGAATGAGGAGTCCGTTGCGTGAACTATCTTCGTTGTGGCTTCGCTTGTAACAGAGATCGTAAAGACTATCAAAGTATTAAGGGATTTATAACTCCATCTAGGTTCTTTCATTTATAACCACAGAAAAAAAAAATCTTAACGACAGAGTTCTATAAAAAAAGGGATAACCGGAAATGCAAGGTCTATAATAACAACAACAACAACAACAACAACAACAACAAAAACAAAAATAATTAAAATAAATAATAATAATAATAATAACAATAATAATAATAATAATAATAATAATAATAAAAATAATTACAAAACAGAGAGCTGTAAAATTAATATATGACGACGATGATAATGATAATTATCTTTAGTTAAAGAACCTATAGTAACTAAATATACGTAAGACTTAAAACGAACAACCATTGTGCTATAGCAAATTTAGTAAACTGCCATGACTTTTTGATGAATGTGAATGAAATTAGACTCCTGTTCACCAGTCAAGGATCTCGTTCAGAGAAATCACTGATACGCACGGATTCCCCAAAACTGCCAAACCAGGTACATCCTGTCATGACTGCAAGAAAACGAGCGAACAAGGTTCCTTGGAAAGAGAGATGATACATAGTTATCATACACAGCAGGGTAGAAGGAAAAAAATTGTCACAGTTGTGGTGGCCTATTGAAAACATCCCTGCCTAGTGTTCAACCTGACCTGGGGTTCGATCCCGCTCAAACTCATTAGTTTCTTGTAATGTCACCATCCTTATGAGCAAAGGATGGGATGTTTGGGGGAGCCTAAAGGTATTCCTACTGAATCATCTGCAGCAACTGCCTGGCGCTCCCTGGTCCTAGATTGGGTGGAGAGGGAGCTTGGGTGCTGATCATATGTTTATAAGGTCAGTCTCTAGCGTGCTAGGTTAAACCATTGCTGAATCATCAGCAGCAACTGCCTGGCGCTCCCTGGTCCTAGATTGGGTGCTGATCATATGTTTATAAGGTCAGTCTCTAGCGTGCTAGGTTAAACCATTGTCCCTTGCCTCTGCCATTCATGACAGACCTTTAAAAGTAAAAAGGGGGAAAAAAGAGTTGCCTATTGAGAATATAATTTCGCTTGATGTTTAGAAGTCCTGGGATATATCTAAATTATTTTGAAGTTTTCAAGTTTTGAGATGTATTCCAGAACTTATAAATGGTGGTTGTGGCTTGATTGGTAACGTCTCTGCCTAGTGATTGCCAGTCGGGGGTTCGAGTCACGCTCAGACTCGTTAGTGCCTTTAGTGTCTGCAACCTTACCATCCTTATGAGCTAAGGTTAGGGGGTTTTGGGAGAGCCTATAAGTCTATCTGCTGAGTCATCAGCAGCCATTGCTTGGCCCTCCCTGGTCCTAGCTTGGGTGGAGAGGGGGCTTGGGCGCTCATCATAAGATATGGTCAGTTTCTAGGGCATTGTCCTGCTTGATAGGGCAATGCTACTGTCCCTTGCCTCTGACATTCATGACCAGCCTTTAAACCTTTAATGATAATATACATATACATATATATATAAATATATAAATATATATATATATATAAATATATATATATATATAAATATATATAAAATATATATATATATATATATATATAAATATATATATATATATATATATATATATATATCCATAATCTCCAAAGCTATAGAGTCTTCCCCTCAAGTCGAGGTTCTGGTAAAAGCCCGAACATAGCCCTCACTTCCTCAATACTTTGGGTCTTGCTTTTTACAGTGACATCATTTTCCCTTCCCTTCCAACATCGCGACTTCTCTTCCCTATTTCCTCCTTTCGTTTACTTGATCGTGTGTCCTGAAAACAGGGTTTCCTAAAAATTTAATCCATTTTATTTCCGTTATAATGGTATCCTGGAATTCTGACTGGAACGCCCTCGGCTTCCAGGGAAAATTCAAATTTATTTTTATTAATCGTTGATTTTAGATTGAAAATATGTTACGTTTTTATTCGATACATAATGAGAGAGAGAGAGAGAGAGAGAGAGAGAGAGAGAGAGAGAGCGAGAGAGAGAGAGAGAGAGGAAATCTACGTAAATTAAAAAACGGAGAGAGAGGAGAGAGAGAGAGAGAGAGAGAGAGAGAGAGAGAGAGACTATCGACGTAAAATGAAAAAAACGAAAGAGAGTTGACATAAATTACAAAAAAAAACTTTAAAAATATATAAAAAGTAACAATAAAAACAAATGAAGATAAAACAAACAAACCCTAATGCATAAATGAACGAATTTTCAATATCCTCTCGCATTTTCCAAACCATTATAATATCTACGAAATGGCACCGCCACACGAAACGAAAGTCTAAAATAAGAGCCTTTTATTAACCATTTTTCTACTCAATTTAGGTTGCCATCTGGCTCTCATTGCCCCCGATGTTCCAGTTAGGCCTATTCAACACAATCCTATTCAGGATTAAAACTTGCGACAAAAAAATAAAAGAAACAAAAAAAAAGTGCGTTTGGGATTTTAATTAAAAAGAACATCTGATGCTACTCTTGTCCTCCCTCCGTATACATACAAGAGCGACATTTTGTCGATTCATAGTGAGCATTTTAAATTATTAAAAGCATTGAGCTTCGAAGATGGTGGGTGAAACTTTAAAGAGAAGGAGGGCGTGTAAAAATAGTGTATTAAAAAAAAAAAAAAAAAAAAAAAAAAAAAAAAAAAAAAGAGAGAGAGAGAGAGAGAGAGAGAGAGAGAGAGAGAGAGAGAGAGAGGAATGTTTTATTTGTACAGTATAAAACATGCCTGTTTTTTTCGATAGGTAAGATGGAAGGAAATTTAAAATCCTTGAATAATCAACTGGAAATTAAAACTCGTTCATAGTTCATGGAGAACAAAAAAAGTTTTATTTGTACCGTATAAAATATGTATTTTCGAAAAGTGACATGGGAAGAAATTTAAAGTCCTTTAATATTCAACTGAATATTCAAACTCGTTCAAAGATCATGAAACAAAAACGATGTAATAAAAAAAAAGGCATGTTTTATTTGTCCAGCATAAAAAGTGTATTTTGTTTTATTTTTACAGATGTGTATATCTAATAGGTAAGATGCAAAGAAATGAAAAGCCTTTTAATATCTAACTGGAAATTCCACTAGTTCAAAGAACTGTTAAGTCCTGATATTTAAGCTAAACGTTTGTTTCATAAAGTTTATATGCATTCACCATTCACCTCGCCTCTCAGTTCATCACATTACGAAATGTGCAAAACCATTACAGTGTACGAGCGTGAATGAAACACGTAATTATCATTATTATTAGTGTAAGAAAATGCAAATTTTTATTACCAAAAAAAAAAAAAAAAAAAAAAAAAAAAAAAAAAAAAAAGAAGAAGAAGAAGAAGAAGATTGACGAAGGACTTGAAGCAAAATTCTTGCATAGAAGGGGGATTATGCATCAAATAATATTTTCTTACCACCATAAAATCATTTCTTCAGGCACTTCTTTTTCCAAAACCATTATTATTAGTGTAAGAAAAATGTAACTTTTCATTATTACAAAATAATTACAATAACACAAACCGAAAGATTGACGAAGGACTCTTGCATAGAAGGGGGATTAAGCATAAAATAATTTTTTTTTATCCCACCATAAAAACTATTTCTTCAGGCACTTCTGTTCCCAAAACCATTATTATCACTGTAAGAAGATGCAACTTTTCATTATTACAAAATAATTACAAAAACAAAACGAAAGATTGACGAAGGACTCTCAAAACAAAATTCCTGCATAGAAAGGGTATTATGCACCCAATAACTTTTTTTATATTCCTCCATAAAAACTATTTCTTCAAGCACTTTTATTCCAAAACAAGTATCCGAATGGTCATGAAACACAATGACATCCGACTTGGTAGTTCCCGTAAAGGTTCACCGAAATGATGCATTTTTGTTTGCAACTTCATTTGGACATACATACATACATGCATACATACATACATACATACATCACCATACGACTTGATGCTACTATAAAGGGTTGACGTCATGTGTTATCTTTCGATTCTCTGCATTTTTTTTTATTTTAATAATAATAATAATAATAATAATAATAATAATAATAACAATAATCATAATAATAATAATAATAATAATGATACTAATCATAACAACAATAATACTCATAATAATCATAGTAATAATAATAATAATCATAATAATTTTAATAGTTTCAATAATTTCAATATTATGAAAACTACAATAATTGTCGAAATTATTAAAATATTATTATTGAAATTACTGAAATTATTATAATTAATACCACGTCAGTCAGCTGTCACAACAAACAAACAAAAGGAAGATTCATTCACGTAAAGGACAAGAGTAGGAGTTCATGGGAATAAACATTGGTGTTCGACGAACAGAAAAAAAGACGAGAGGCGAAAGTCCGTGACGTTTACAATTGGTCTTGTGTCTTTCTTCCATTATGTTCGATGCACTCCAATTACGAGGCAAAAGTGCGGACGAAAAATTCACCTGAGATAATGAAGAAATAAGCGAAGATAGTGTTTATTGGAAGAAGAAGAAGAAGAATACGAAGAAGAGGAAGATGATGAAGAAAGAGTAAAAGAAGCTATTGGTACAAATCTCACGGGAAGAATAAACTAATAAAAAAGTAAATCATCCTTAAATGATGAGCAGGATAAAATATTTATCAATAAATGGGTTATTTGTTAAAAAAAAAAAAAAAAAAAAAAAAAAAAAAAAAAAAAAAAAAAAAAACTAAAAGCTTTCGTTAATGTTGAAAGATATATGAAAAAAATTATCTTATGAGAATCGTGATTCACAACACTTGAGACATAAATACCATTCAATTTTTTTTTCTAGATAAAAGGTCAGAAAAGCAAACGACCAAAGTAAATTTTCAAATTAGCCCAGTATATAGAATAGAAACGATAAATCAAACAATTTACACATCAATTACGTATGCAGCATGGGGAAGGGAGTAAAAGTAGTAGGGGAGAAGCTTGAATTCCTAATTAACATAATTACTATTGCAGTTCCGGTAGGCCCTGCTGCTTCCTCCGGTGCCTTAGATGACCGCGGAGGTAGCAGCAGTAGGGGACTCAGCAGTATGAAGCTTCATCTGTGGTGGAAATGTGGGAGGTTGGGCTGTGGCACCCTAGCAGTACCAGCTGAACTCGGCTGAGTCCCTGGTTAGGCTGGAGGAACGTAGAGAGTAGAGGTCCCCTTTTTTGTTTTGTTTCTTGTTGATGTCGGCTACCCCCCAAAATTGGGGGAAGTGCCTTTGGTATATGTATATGTATGTGACTATGAAGTCCTACATCAAAAGACCTAGCCATCAGTAACGGAACAAACGACACATAAAAATGCTTTCAATTTAAGGAGGTGCCCATGTTGATGCCCCGCATTTATAGCAGGACTTATAAGAAGCAGGGTACTCAGTTCTAATAAACACCGCCATTTCCCTTGTTCAGATTTAAAGACACTCTACCGGGGTTGAGGTGGTCCTCAAGCGTATAATTGTATAATGGATGTAATTTGGAAACTTTTATCGGTTGCTCCAAAACTTATGTCCAAACGACTATTGAAGGTCCGCTTTGACTCTTATTATCATTTCAACCTAAGCTACAACCCTAATTGAAAAAAGGATGCTATAAGCCCAAGGGATCAAACAGCGAAAATAGCCCAGTGAGGAAAAGGAAACAAGGAAATAAACAAACACAAGATAATGAACAATTAAAATATTTCATGAACAGTAACAACATTAAATTAGATCTTCATATATAAATCATAAAAACTAAAAAGACGGGGAAGAGAAATAAGATAGAATATAGTGTACCTGAGTGTACCCCCAAGCCAGATACAAAACTAATGGTGGAATCAGGGTTGCCAGGTTTTCTAGATGGGAAAAGGCCAACTTCTAATCAAGAGAAGCCTTAAAAGGCCAACCCATTTGTAGAAAAAGGCCAAATATATAGTATTTAAGACCCGCCTTTTTACATATTACTGAAGGCCAACCAATTTTTAAAAAGGCCAAATTTGAGGTTTTTATGGCCTGAAAAAAGGCCAAACTTGGCAACACTGGGTGGAATCACACTGGTTTTCGCCAACCTCCAGCCGATCCTTGCGAGCGAAAGTGTTGTAGTGTCACTCAACGATCTCCGGGTTTGAGGAGCATATAGGAAAAAGTGTAAACAAAAACGATCAGCTGATTGTAGTGTCACTCAACGATCTCCCGGTTTGAGGAGCAAATAGGAAAAAGTGTAAACAAAAACGATCAGCTGATTGTAGTGTCACTCAACGATCTCCCGGTTTGAGGAGCAAATAGGAAAAAGTGTAAACAAAAACGATCAGCTGATTGTAGTGTCACTCAACGATCTCCCGGTTTGAGGGGCAAATAGGAAAAAGTGTAAACAAAAACGATCAGCTGATTGTAGTGTCACTCAACGATCTCCCGGTTTGAGGGGCAAATAGGAAAAAGTGTAAACAAAAACGATCAGCTGATTGTAGTGTCACTCAACGATCTCCCGGTTTGAGGGGCAAATAGGAAAAAGTGTAAACAAAAACGATCAGCTGATTGTAGTGTCACTCAACGATCTCCCGGTTTGAGGGGCAAATAGGAAAAAGTGTAAACAAAAACGATCAGCTGATTGTAGTGTCACTCAACGATCTCCCGGTTTGAGGAGCAAATAGGAAAAAGTGTAAACAAAAACGATCAGCTGATTGTAGTGTCACTCAACGATCTCCCGGTTTGAGGAGCAAATAGGAAAAAGTGTAAACAAAACCGATCAGCTGACCTAATCATTTTGGCCAGAAATTTTCTGACTTGCAATAACATGTATTCTCGGAATATTACGCAAATTGAAGAATTCTACAACTACCATAGGATGAGCAAAACAGGTTTTTATTAGTATCTCGATGCAACAAGCTCCCGGTTTCCCATTTTCAGCAGGAACGGCTCGCTGCTGGCAAAAAAAAAAAAAAAAAAAAAAAAAAAAAGCCTAGTGGGCTTCTAGCTTGAATCGACCACTTCCAAAGAACAGTTCATCGGATCTAACCAGACTTCGTATAAGATTTCAATTAGATATTCACTGAAAGTCAAATTCACTTTTAGGAATTCACTCAAAGTCAAATTCACTTTTAGAAATTCACTCAAAGTCAACTTCACTTTTAGGAATTCACTCAAAATCAAATTGACTTTTAGGAATTTACTCAGAGTCAAATTCACTTTTAGAAATTCACTTGAAGTCAAATTCAATTTTAGGAATCACTCAAATTCAATTTTAGGAATTCACTCAAAGTCAAATTCACATTTAGGAATGAACTCAGTCAAATTCACTTTCAGGAATGAACTCAAAGACAAATTCACTTCTAGAAATTCTCTTTAAAGTAAAATTCACTTTTAGAAATTCACTCAAAGTCAAATTCACTTTTAGAAATTCACCCAAATCAAATTCACTTTCATAAATTGTTTTAGGGATTCACTCAAAGTCAAATTCACTTTTAGAAATTCACTCCAAGTCAAATTCACTTAAGATAATGAAAGATCAAGTGATACAGACAGAAATCCATTTCCATTTGCTTTACTCTTTTTTTAAGGTGATCAGTCAAAGCATGAGGCATTTAGGAAAATCATTAATGCTTTTAACTACGCCATTGCTGAAACCTTAAGAGCTTCTGCATATTCAAATAGATTACACGCCTAACCTCACATGAAATGGAAAAGAGACTTATTTACCTGTTTGAACAGTTGCTTCAATTACACTTTTCTAACTAATTCATTGATTTCACTACCGTTCCCTCTATTACATACTATAGTCCATTTCTTTTATCGAGGCAGATTTGCACCGACACGCAGCGGTGCCCTTCTAGCTCGGAAAATTTTCCTGATCGCTGATTGGTTAGAATTATCTCGTCCAACCAATCAACGATCAGGAAACTTTTCCGAGCTAAAAGGGCACCGCTGCGAGTCGGTGCAAATCTGCATCGCTAAAAGAAATTGACTATAGTGTACGCGACCCGTCAAAATTGACGGCTATATACTTGGATAATATGCACACATACGCGCACACATTTTCCACTCACCAGGCCATGACTACTCCCTCTTTTTATAAAGGGGAGATTAGTCACGAAATCTAGAGTGCTTCGCACCCTCTTCTCTCTATATCATCCTTCACCTTATCTCGCTATCTAAATCCCGTTGAGATACTACCACAAGAGTTCTTGTGTTCTTTGACTGGCCAGACAGTACAACATTGGATCCTTCTCTCTGGTTACGGTTCTTTCCCTTTGCCTACACAGACACCGAATAGTCTGGCCTATTCTTGACAGATTCTCGCCTGTCCTCATACAACTGACAACACTGAGGTTGCCAAACAATTCTTCTTCACCCAACGGGTTAACTACAACACTAACTCTTCAGTTGTTACTTTC
>NC_090738.1:132308680-132311180 GCF_036898095.1 Palaemon carinicauda | reverse complement strand
AGGGTCGGAGGTCTGCGGTCTACTGAGTGCCCCTCTAGTCTTACTGTGCAATAGATCAACAATGAAGAGAGAATGATGGCAAGTATGAAGACTCAAAAACAGTATAACTCTCTAGCGGTAGTATCTCAACGGGTGGTTGGTGTCCTCGTTAATTGTTCAGTGGTTACTTTCCTCTTGGTAAAAAAAGACTCTTCAGCTACGGTATCCAGCTCTTATAGGAAAGGGAAACTCCAAATATCCAACCATTGTTCTCTAGTCTTGGGTACAGCCACAGCCTTTGTACCATATTCTTCCACTGTCATGGGGTAGAGTTCTCTTGCTTAAGGGTACACTCGGGCATGATATTCTAAATTATTTCTCTTCCTCTTGATTTTTTTTTTAAGTTTTTATAGTTTATGTATGAAAGATCTATTTAATAATGTTACTGTTCTTAAAATACTTTATACTAATTGTTCATTACTTCTCTTGTAGTAATTTGCTTTTCCCACAGGACTATTTTTCCCTGTTGGTGCCCTTGGGCTTGTGGCATCCTGCATTTCCAACTAGGGCTGTAGCGTAGCTAGTAATAATAATAAAAATAATAATAATAATAATAATAATAATAATAATAATAATAATAATAATAATAAACGCAGTTTTGCTTATAAATTACAAATTTATAAAAGATCTATGCATAACACGAAAACAAAAGTTTCAAATCGAAGGCTGGAATATTATTACAACAGATTTAAACTTTTTTAAAACCACATTAATAATCTAGCTCAAGAGTTTCCATGTGAATATTCAATTTCCATCTACATGTCATTGCCCAATTACCCTTGTCCCTATTTGATGGAAGAACGTTGGGGTGGGCAATATCCATTACTTGTCTCCTAGGGTTGTGGTGGCTGATATGGTAATGTCCCTGACTGGGGTTCGAATCCTGAACAAACTCGTGAGTTCCTTTGGTCGCTGCAGCCTCACCATCCTTGTGAGCTAAGGATGGGGGGGGGGGGAGATTGAGGGAGCCTATAGGTCTATCTGCTGAGTCATCAACAGCCATTGCCTGGCCCTCCTTGGTCCGAGCTTGGGTGGTGAGGGGGCTTGGAAGCTGATCATATGTATATATGGTCGGTCTCTAGGGAATTGTCCTGCTTGGTAGAACAATGTCACTGTCATTTGCCTCTGCCATTCATGAGTGGCCTTTGAACCTTTAAAAGAAACTATGATAAAGGGAGGCCTGAAATTCATTTATCAAAAATCCCCTTTTCTCTTAAAGTGATTTTTCATCTCCATCACAGTTTTTATCAAATTCACCACTTTGCAGAATTTCCATTGACTAGCTAGATATGGAATACGATACACTGTGTTTCCGAAGCAGAATTCTTTTTCAATTTTGAGTAAATGGTATGGAAATCAATAGAGAAAATTGGAAGAGGAAAACCGGTCAATTTGACAATATAACGGGAGACTAAAGTAATCTTTAAAAGTCTGTAGAATAACAGTACTTCAGACACAATACCGTTTCATGATTAATTATAAAATCCAAGTTACATACTCCCGAACTGAACGTACAATGAAATCGAGAATATTATTACCGTTGAATTACTCACAACAATAATTTCTTATATCTTATAATAAACGTACTCTATAAAATACTGAATTTACATCCGGAAATAATCACCATTTCGTAATACAATCAGTCATTTAAAGGTTTAAAGGCCACTCATGAATGGCAGAGGCAAGGAGAATGACATTGCCCTATAAAGCATGACAATGCCCTAGAAATTGATAACATTATATATGACCAGCGCCCAAGGCCCAACATCACCTAAACTAGGACTAAGGGGGTCATGCACTGGCTGCAGATGACTCAGCAGATAAGACTTATAGGCTTCCAGAAATACCCAAATCCTTAGCTCACAAGGATGGGAAGGTTGCTGCGACCAAAGGAAATAACGAGTTTGAACGGGACTTAAGCCCCAGTCTGGCAATCACCAGGCAAGGACTATCACCAGAGAAAAATGTTACTTCGGTAAAGCAGTAAATATACTGTCTTAGTATTTTCAGTTCTTTACTGAAGTAATATTTCTTCTTATGAAATATTTGCAAATATCCATCAAAGCATCAAATAAGACTAATTCTTGATACATTTAGGGCTTCACGGAAGTAACATTTGTTTCTAAACCTGAAGCATCTTTCAAAGGACGCTACCACCAGGCCACCACAACCCTGAATGAAGAGTTGAAGCAGAGCAATCCTAACCACTCAAGATCTACACCGTTAAAGAAAGTCCCTCTAAATCTTTGGTGGTAATGACAGCACTCAATCTTCAAGACCAATAAAAAAAAAAAAAGACTGTCTATGGGAAGACGATCCGTTACGGCAATAAAATGTCACATACACGCTGCTTGATTGGTTGTCCAAGAGATAAAACTGGACAAGATTAGGGAACCCTGTTTCTTAGGAACATGGGTGAATTGCTCCATTTGGAACCCTGTTAGGGAAGGGTATTTGCGAA
>NC_090738.1:132301180-132303680 GCF_036898095.1 Palaemon carinicauda | reverse complement strand
ACTGTTTCAGACTCGCTGTTGATTTTAATACTTTCTTTTTACCTCCGCCAACTTAGTTGAAAGGAGGTTATGTTTTCGCCCCTGAGTAAGTTTTTGTTATTTGTGTGTGAGTGTGAGTGTGTGTGTGTGTGTGTATGTGTGCGTGTGTGTGAATAGCTTCCTGGCCACAATTCTAATCGTAGATTAATAAAACTTGCGGGAATTAATCGTTATGCAAAAAGCTGGAAATGATTAAATTTTGGAAGGTCATGGTCTCGGGCAAGCAAAATGTCCAATTCACGTAATCAGCCAATATATATTAAGGTCAAAGGTCAAGGTCGAGTAAAAGGTCGAGAAATAAGCTGCAGGGGCGGAGGTCTGCGGTCTACTGAGTGCCCCTCTAGTTTTACTGTGCAATAGATCAACAATGAAGAGACAATGATGTCAAGTATGAAGACTCAAAAACGGTATAACTCTCTAGCGGTAGTATCTCAACGGGTGGTTGCTGTCCTCGTCAATTGTTCAGTGACTACTTTCCTCTTGGTAAAAAAAAACTCTTCAGTTACGGTATCCAGCTCTTATAGGCGAAGGAAACTCCAAATATCCAACCATTGTTCTCTAGTCTTGGGTACAGCCACAGCCTTTGTACCATAGTCTTCCAGTCTTGTGGTAGAGTTCTCTTGCTTGAGGGTTCACTCGCGCATGCTATTCTAAATTATTCCTCTTCCTCTTGATTTTTTTTTTAAGTTTTTATAGTTTATGTATGAAAGATCTATTTAATAATGTTACTGTTCTTAAAATACTTTATACTAACTGTTCATAACTTCTCTTAATGTTCATTACTTGCTTTCCCCAGAGGGCTATTTTTCTGTTATTGCCCTTGGGCTTATGGCATCCTGTTTTTCCAACTAGGGCTGTAGCTTAGCTAATAATAATAATAATAATAATAATAATAATAATAATAATAATAATAATAATAATAATAATAATGTCATTGCTCAATTTCCCTTGTTCCTATTCTATGGAAGTCCGCTGGGGTCCATTACTTGTCTCCTAGGGTTGTGGTGGTCGATATGGTAACGTCCCCGACTGGTGTTCGGCTCAAATTCATTAGTTCCTTTAGTCGCTGCCATCTCAACCTCCTTGTGAACTAATGATAGTGGGTTTGGGGGAGCCTAAAGGTCCTCAGTACCCATTCCCTGGCCCTCCTTGGTCCGAGCTTGGGTGGAGAGGGGGCTTGGTCACTGATCGTATGTACAGTACAGTATATATGGTCAGTCTCTAGGGGCTTGTCCTGTTTGATACGGCAATGTCACTGTCCCTTGCTTCTGCCATTCATGAGTGGCCTTTAAACCTTAAAAAAGAAACTATGATATAGGGAGGCCTGAAATTCATTTGTCAAAAATCCCCTTTTCTCTTAAAGTGATTTTTCATCTCCATCACAGTTTTTATGAATTTCACCACTGCAGAATTTCCATTGACTGGGATACAATGTGTTTCCGTAGCAGAATTATTTTTCAATTTAGAGCAAATAGTATGGAAATCAATAGAGAAAATTGGAAGAGGAAAACAGGTCAATTTGACAATATAACGGGAGACTAAAGTAATCTTTAAAAGTCTGTAGAGTAACAGTACTTAGACAAAATACCTTTTCATGATTAATTATAAAATCCAATTTACATACTCGCGAACTGAACGTACAATGAAATCGAGAATATTATTACCGTTGAATTATTCACAACAATCATTTCTTATATCTTATAATAAACGTAATCTATAAAATACTGAATTTATATCCAGAAATAATCACCATTTCGTAATACAATCAGTCCTTTTAAGGTTTAAAGTCCGCTCATGAATGGCAGAGGCAAGGGACAGTGATATTGCCCTATCAAGCAGGACAATGGCCTAGAGACTGATAATATTATAAATGATCAGCGCCCAAGCCCTCTCTCCACCCGAACTAGGTCCAAGAAGGGCCATGCAATGGCTGCATATGACTCAGCAGATAGACTTATAGGCTTCCAGAAATACCCAAATCCTTAGCTCACAAGGATGTTGAGGTTACAGCAACCAAAGGAAATAACGAGTTTGAGCGGGACTCGAACCACAGTCTGGCTATCACCAGACGAGGACTATCACCAGAGAAAAATATTACTTCAGTAAAGCAGTAAATATACTGTCTTAGTATATTTAGTTCTTTACTGAAGTAATATTTCTTCTTATGAAATATTTGCAAATATCCATCAAAGCACTAAATAGACTAGTTCTTGATACATTTAGGGCTTCACTGAAGTAACACTTGTTTCTAAGCCTGAAGCATCTTTCAAAGGACGCCACAAGTTAAACATGTGCTTCTCGTCGGACTCAGTCGGAGAGAGAAGCCTTTGTCTTTGGAACGGCCCCTCTTTACCTTTTTTTTAAATAATATTTTCTTGTTCATGAACTAAGAAAAATGAAAAAATAGGAATTTTTCATATTCATAGAGAGAGAATCTTATAACACCCTAGAAAATAAACAA
>NC_090738.1:132283680-132296180 GCF_036898095.1 Palaemon carinicauda | reverse complement strand
CAGTATGATCAAAGAAATTCTTGCATATTTGAATATGAAATCATTCTCAGATACACAAGCACGAGATTATTTGAACTAATTATTCATACAGGAACCAAATCTAGACGAACTGGAGCGGATGTCAGAAAGTAACATAAAAGATTTTAGAAGAAAAACCACTAACAGTTCAGATGATCGTCATACAGTATGGATCATATGTACATACATGTGTGGGTCCGTATTTTCAATGCTATACATTCTGATTACCTTATTAAACAGCAATTCATGTAAACTTTGACATTTAGATGAAAGGGAAGAAGAGATAGAGTTGAAATAACGCCACGAGAGAGAGAGAGAGAGAGAGAGAGAGAGAGAGAGAGAGAGAGAGAGAGAGAGAGAATAAAAGGTGGAAACAAATATAGAAATGAGGCAAAAACATGTAGTAAAAAGCGAGACAAGAATAACAGGGAATAAGAGCAAAGTATGAGAGAGAGAGAGAGAGAGAGAGAGAGAGAGAGAGAGAGAGAGAGAGAGAGAGAGAGGAACAACATGATTTAGGATGAATATAATGCAAAAGTGTTCAAATAAAATGACCGTCAAGAAAGCGTTCATGGAGACTCCTGGAGAGTACACGCAAATGACGCGGAATATGTAAATGACAAACGACACTAAAGGATTCTTTGTAAGGTTTGGACCGGAAGCAAAACATGTTGAAGATTTAAATTCCCTCCTTTATTCAAGCACCAGCTGATCTATTAAATTCATGAGCCCATGAGCTGACTTCTTAAGCTCCTCTGTACCCAGATCATTTTATGAAAATTTGCAACTCGCTGAAATAATAAATGCCTTAGCTTCTGTACCATGGTCTTCCACTGTCTTGGGGTATAGTTCTCTTGCTTGAGGGTACACTTGAACACACTATTCTATCTTACTTTTTTTCAAGTTTTTATAGTTTATATATGAATTATCTATTTTAATGATGTTACTGTTCTTAAAATATCTTATTTGTTTCCTTTCATCACAGGGCTATTTTCCCTGTTTGACCCCTTGGGCTTATAGCATCCTGCTTTTCCAACTACGGTTGTAGCTTAGCTAGGAATAATAATAACAATAATAATGATAATGATAATAATAATGATGATAATAATAATAATAATAATAATAATAATAATAATAAATTATAACAATAACAATAATAATGATAATAAAAATAATAATAAAAATAATAATAATAATAAAAATAATAATATATAAATAATAATAATAAAAACAATAATAAAAATAATAATAATAATAATAATAATAATAATAAAAATAATAATAATAATAATAATAATAATAATAATAACATTGTTACGGTCTAATCAAATGAAGCATGAACTGAGACGTCCTTATTCCCTATACAAAAATCTCACCCAACAAATCATACCAACAGACACTGCAAATTCGCATTAAGCAAATGTGTCGCTCTCAGTCTTCCCTCAGTACAGCCGACATCCTGTTGTATCAAATGCATATGAAGATTGACACGGACATGACTCCGCTGCAGTCGGATATTGCTGGACAGAGAAACCCTTTAAGCAGCGCTTATTATTCACGGGGCAAGGTGGAACACACTGCTCCTGGCTGCTTTGTTAAAGGCACTATGTTGTGCTAGGACAGCTAGGTGATCGTTAAAGGAGAGGCGGGATGAATGTAAGGGACTTTATTCAACAAGACAGCAGGCTTTTATAGAGTGAGTTCAGAGCAAGAACGGCACAAAGTTAAGACGGTATAAAACATAAGATAGCAAGCTTAAACAGGTTTCTACTATCAGTGAGAGAGAGAGAGAGAGAGAGAGAGGGAGAGAGAGAGAGAGAGAGAGAAACAAGCAATAACGTTACTGTGTGCGAGCATGTACGAAACACGTGCAGTACAATGTTGTACTTCAGACCTCCGTCATACAAACTAATAGATCTAAAGTCTGGTTAGCTGGGCGTTATATATGCACAGGTGAACATGCATAATTAAGAAAAATATTTAAAGCTTGTCACATTTTAATCTAAGTTCACTTTACAAAAGCGTACTTATAGTGGCTAGTACAGTAGCAAGGCAGCAAATCTATCCTACCCCGGGACCGCCAGTTTAAGCTGTTTACTGGGGAGGATACTGCTGTGGTTGAGTACCATAGTGGGGGATTGGGATTGCCCAGCTGACGGTCTGGCGCGTACGTATACACATACATTATATATATATATATATATATATATATATATATATATATATATATATATATATATAAATATATATATATATATATATATACATACATATATATATTACTATATATATGTAAGAAATCTCGTATAAAACATTAACAAGGAAAAATTCCATATATACCTAAACTTCAATGAAAAAATCTCAATTAAAATTCTAAAAGCAATATCCCATACAACCTTTAATCCAAGCCCCATCACTAAGTATATTTAAACAAATTCCCTTAAAATACTGTAAGATGAACATCATAAAAGCTTTTAACGATAAATCTACCGACATAAAATCTCCCATAACCTATACAAGGAAAATAACATGAGACAAATATTGTGAAAAGAAATCCCCTTTTGGAGAGAGAAAAAAAAAAGTTCCCCCATTGGAAAATGAAGCAAGCTAACCTTAGGGCGAGTCCTGACAAATAAAGTCTCCCGCCCCTGCCGGACAGGAGCCCACTTCCTTTTTGGATGATGCAGCACCGGAGGCAGCCGAAGCAACAGCCAAATTCCTTCAGACAGAAAATTATCGCCCTTTTCCAAATATAGCTCTCTGGAAACAAAAGACGCAGCATCTGCTGGTTTAAAAGGAAATGCTTAAGGTTGGCTGACGACCAATTGCGGGGAAATTCTTATTTTGCAGATGATATTTCTTTTAAAAAGAAATTTCAACCATTTGATTCATAGGATATTCTGTTTAATTTGATTGATGTAATAATGCACAAGATATAACTATCATCTAGCTAAAGGCATTTTCATAGTATTATGGTATTCATCACAGCCCAAGTAGTAAGGAGTGTACCAACCGTGTGTCACACAATTGTACATAATTCCTTTTGTATATATTATGCTTGTATCTTCGCTCTTCCCTCGCACAAAAAAGAATCAGAATAAACATGTCTGCATGTCGCCTATGTAACATTGTCATTTTCTCGAACATGTAATTTCCTGTTGCCTTGAGGTTTTGTATATAAAGGAGAGTGTTCCATAATAAATTAACTTAGTTGATTGTATCCTGCCTTTGAGTTCACAACCTTCTCTAGGCACCGTCACAGGAGAGAGTGATACAACTTAAGATTAATTTCCGATGAAAATCAATCTGGAAATTAAAAATTAAATATAAATTATGTCTTTTTCAATGACGTTCAATGATTCTGATCAAATAAAACTGCCGCTTAACCTCACACGAAGATCATAACTAACAATAATTCAAAGAAGCTTTGGGAATACTTTGAAATAACTCGTTAACGTCATTTCAACTGATACTTTACAAATTATTAGAATTTTCGGAGTAAAATGGGTTGAGATTCAGTGACCTGCGTCTTTTGAATATCATTTGTGAATATAATGACAGACTTTATTTTCCATACTGTATGTGATAGCATATGGAATGACTAATTAAGGACATTTGCTGGTATAGATTGGCATAGAAAGACCATGAACAGACGAGAGTGGAAGGACTTGTCTGAGGCCTTTGTCCTGCAGTGGACTAGTTACGGCTGATGATGATGAATATATATGTTATTATTATTATTATTATTATTACTTTCTAAACTACAACGCTGATAGGAGAAGCAGAATACTATAAACCCAGGGCCCGAACATGAAAAATATCCCAGTGAGGAAAGGAAATACGGAAAAATAAAATATTTTAAGAACAGTAACATTAGAATAAATATTTCCTATTTACACCATCAAAACTTTAACAAAACAAGAAAAAGAGAAATTACATAAAAAAGTGTGCTCGTATGTACCCTCAAGCAAGACACCTCTAAACCAAGACAGTGGAATACCATAGTAGAGAGGCTATATATATATATATATATATATATATATATATATATATATATATATATATATATATATATATATATATATATACTCTATTTTGAATAACCTTCATTAAAAGAAACCTATCAACTAGAAATAAACCTCCGAGTCTCTAAGGACGAAATGGCAATTCTGAAGAAGTCACAACTCCTCGTCTCAAATGATCCTTGAAAAATGAGTCCTATGTCATCCGGCCCTTTTATATCTTCTCGAATCTCGGATTCTCCTCATCAGGCCGGAAGAAGCCAGTGTTGACACTTGGCCTTTGCTACTAGTTTCCCATTCCATCCAAATGAACTTTATATTTTCTTTTCCTTTCTAATTCTCCCATTAAATGAATCCATACGAAATGAGAGACTGAGCCCGAAAGGGTCCTTTCCGAATTCAGTGGATAGACATCCGGCAAACATTCCATTTCTTCTTCTTCTTCTTTCTGGATGGTGAATGGAGGAAGGATGTGTGTTTGGGATGGAGGAAAAAGGGGGGGAGGGGGGGGGGGGCTGTTTGGCTTGCTCTAAGATGGGGAGGGGGGAGGGGCACCACCAAAACGGCGTTGAGGAAATGTGTCCTGTGAACGAGGCTCTTCTATCAATTCGGCAAATATTGACCCCATTTCGAGTTATCAGAGAGAGAGAGAGAGAGAGAGAGAGAGAGAGAGAGAGAGAGAGAGAGAGAGAGAGAGAGAGAGAGAGAGACTGACTCTCCAGTCACTTTGAATCTTGTGTATTCCAAAGCCTCAGACGAAGCAAGTTTCATTGATCTGCCTTTGCCGGAGGATGATATCATTTGCTGTGTTTATGTCGACCATGACAGCTCAGCAGAATCAGCGGCACACTGCAGGGCGTGTATGATTTTCCATTAAATCATGTATGCGATCGAGTGTGAGAGGAGAGAGAGAGAGGTTAATATAACATTGAGAGAGAGAGAGAGAGAGAGAGAGAATACTATTATCGTGTTAATATAACAGAGAGAGAGAGAGAGAGAGAGAGAGAGAGAGAGAGAGAGAGAGGTTAATATAACATTGAGAGAGAGAGAGAGAATGCTATTATCGTGTTAATATAACAGAGAGAGAGAGAGAGAGAGAGAGAGAGAGAGAGAGAGAGAGAGAGAGAGAGAGAGAGAAATATAGTGATCATAACGTTATCTATACAACTTTGAGAGCGCGAGAGAGAGAGAGAGAGAGAGAGAGAGAGAGAGAGAGAGAGAGAGAGAGAGAGAGAGAGAGAGAAAATCCGAGTTCCACAAGACCAGCTCTTAAACACTGTTAACTACACAAAGGAGACTAACTACTGCTAAATAATCTCTTTACAAGTATGCAGTAAATTTAACCAAATTATTCTCTTTCGAGGTGTAACAATTTAGGTCTCAAGCTGGTCTCAAGTCACAGTTATCAGCTTCGGCAAAGAAAAAGATCATTTGGTCTTATAAATGACGTCTAAAAACTTTGATAGATAAGCACGCACACGCGCGCGCACAGATTCAATCCTTCCCACACCCTCCCCCTTTCTTAGCTGTAACCTGCTGGTTCGGCAATTTGTGGGCGAGTGTGGTTCAGAGTTTACCTCTCAGGGTAACACCCCAACCAGGGTATGACTACTCCCTCTCCTAACTGAGCGTAACAGAACAGAATATCCCTGGATTCCTCAAGTCCATCTTAGATATCTGCATGATTGAATGGCTCTGCCAAATTGAAAGAATGCAACTCCTTTGAAAGCAAAAACAACCCTCTTAATTAAATAGGGAATTAAAACCTAGAACACGAAATTACACACAAAATTAATTGCAGTGAGGCGAATACTCAAACCAAGCCATGAAAAGGTTTTTTTTACTCTACACTTAAAAATATGCTTCAAAATTCATCATCATCATATCGTCCTACGCCTATTGACGCAAAAGGCCTCAGTTAGATTTCCCCAGTCGTCTCTATCTTGAGCTTTCAATTCAATAATTCCCCATTCATTATCATCTACTTCGCGCTTCGTAGTCCTAAGCCATGTAGGCCTGGGTCTTCCAACTTTTCTAGTGCCTTCTGGAGCCCAGCTGATCGTTTGGTGAACTAATCTCTCTTTGAGAGTACGAAGAGCATGACCAAACCATCTCTATCTATCCTTCGTCATGATCATCAAAAAATTAATATAACTTTTTTTTTTAAGTGTATTAATCAAAGATGTGTATTGATGCTGATTTATTTTTCTTCGCAAACCCTGGAAAAGGAATCGAAATAGGGAGAAATAACCCACCGGCATAGAATTAACATATGCTCTTCTAGTACCTTGTGGAGCCCAGCTGATAGTTTGGTGAACTAATCTCTCTCGGGGAGGGCGAAGAGCATGCCCAAAACATCTCTATTTACCCCTCAGCATGATCTCATAAAAAAATTAAAATTACGGGTTTTTTAAGTGTACCAATTAAAGCTAATCTCAGTGTATTGATGCTGATTTTTTGTTCGCAAAACCAGGAAAAGGAATCGGAAATAAGGAGAAATACCCTTCCGGAAACGTAACCCAGTCCAACATAGAATTAACAACGTCCAATACTTGATATAAACGCTGCTCTATGCAACTCCAAAGGACAGAAGGAAGACGGGTGCTACACAGTACAAAGTAACAACGTTCAGGTCAAGAGATAAAGCTGAGGATACACCAAAGCAAATTAATTGATGATACGCAAGGTTTGCTCAATCTATTATGAATGTACGGACGTTTCTTTCTTAATGATCAACAATTAGTTCTTGCTTCTTGAAATTTCATCTTTTGTGTTAACTTGAATAGGGTAAATTGAATTTCAAAAAATCAAATTTGTTACAGATGCTTTTAGTAAAATAACAGATAACACTGCCACAGTAAAGTTTAATTACCACATTTCTTTTTCGTATATAACCACATACAGATGGCGAGGGCCTTATAGAAAGTTTATCTAATTGCAAATTAAAATCAAACTAAGCAAAATGATAGCTTATTTCTATATGATTTGGTTCAGTAGAATGAAAACGATACATCTCAAGGCAACAAAAAATGCGATATAATACACAAAGGATACGTATCATGAGAAATGGGTAAAGAAAAGCTTATCTTAAACTTTTAGATTAACATCTAACTTATTATCTATTATTATTATTATTATTATTATTATCTTTTATTATTATCATTATTATTATTATCATTATCATTTATCATCATTATTATTTACTATTATCATTATTATTATTTTTTATTATTATTTATTATTATTATCATTAATTGCTAAGCTACAACCCTAGTTGGAAAAGCAGAATGCTATAAGCACAGGGGCCCCAACAGGGAAAATAGCCCAGTGAGGAAAAGAAACAGGAGTGAGTTCCTTCACAAACAAAAAATAAAGATATTGAACATACTCACAAAGTTCTTCAAGACACATGCATGTATAAAATATATTTCATATATCATAATACATATACCCTTTCTATGTGGCAATACCTTAACGTAGTAATGGGGTTTGTGTATCACCATGATCAGCAAACATTTCCTAGTCAGGGCTACCCTTACTAAGTTGTTTTGCTTTAAACAATCAGACTAAAGTCTCCCACCATCACCAATCGGCAGCGACCAGTGGGGTGATGAAAATGGCCAAACACCAAACATAAATAAGGACATGTCTGAGGCCTTTGTCTTCCTGTGGACTAGAAACGATTGCATTTGTTGTTGTATATACTTAGATATGTAACACACACACACACACACACACATATATATATATATATATATATATATATATATATATATATATATATATATATATATATAATATATATATATACATATAATAGAGGGAAAGAGATAAATGTATTTCTATTTAATGCATTTCCATGATTGTACGTATTCCTGTGGACAGTACCTAGACAAACCTACTCTACAGAGAGAGAGAGAGAGAGAGAGAGAGAGAGAGAGAGAGAGAGAGAGAGAGAGAGAGAGAGAGAGAGAGAGAGAGAGAGAGAGAGAGTCTCTATATCACCGTTGATAACCAAGTGATGCATCTGTAAAGAACCAGCTACCACTAATTATAATTAAGAAAACGACGATTAATTAGGAGAAATGCAATTAAAAATGTGGAGATTAACTCCCCTGACTATGTAAACCCAAGAATGACTGGATTCTATATCACAACAGTTTACAAATTTGAAAATATTGGTCGAGTTTTCTTATAACTTTACGAAAACTAAAACTTTTGAGATTTACGACGGTTTTCACATAATTGTTCTTAATGTGGAAATAATTGACCTCAAATAAGTTGAAAGAATGAAACTTGAAAGGAAAAAAAAAAAAAAAAAAAAAAAAACCTTATTTCAATAAGAAAATAAAATCCTGAAAACGAAATTACACACGAAATTAATTGCAGTATGGCGGAGATTAAAGTAAATATGAAAAAGCATTTACGTTATCAAACCACAATGGTCATCAGCTGCCATTGCCTGGTCTTCCCTGGTCCTAACTTGGGTGGAGAGGGGCTTAGGCGCTGATCATACAATATACGGTCAGTCTCTAGGGCATCATCCTGCTTTTTAGGACAATGTCACTTCCGTTTGCCTCTGCCATTCATGAACGCCCTTTAAACCTTTAATGGAAGATGAGGTAACAATCAAAATTGGCAACGACCTCTGATGATGGTAAACAAATAGATCTAAGGCAACAAGTCCTGTGGTGGCCTACTTGGTAACGTCCCTAACTGGTGATCGCCGGACTGGGTTTCGAGTCCCGCTCAAACTCGCTAATTCCTTTAGTGTCTGCAACCCCACCATCCTTGTTAAGGATGGGTAGTTTGGGGGACCCTATAGGTTTACCTACTGAGTCATCAACTGCCATAGCCTGGCCCTCCCCTGTCCTAGCTTGGGTGGAGAGGGGCTTGGGCGCTGATCATATATATGGTAGGTCTCTAGTCTAGGGCATTGTCCTGTTTGCTGGGGCAATGTCACTGCCCCTCGCCTCTGCCATTCATGAGAGGCCTTTAAGCCTTAAAACCTTTAGTTATGTGAAATTTTACAATTTGAAAGGGTACAGGGATCTGATTAGGAAGATATCTTTCACCTTCAATTCGTTGCCTTAAAAATGATTAGATTTAATCTCTGACACTGGAATAATCAGAGCGAATATCCAGATACGCTTGCAATTGACAGTGACTGGTTGAGCAACTAAAAATTTTTATCAGCTACAAAAATGGCCAAAGGGCCTACATATGCGAGGTCTCATAGGGCAAGTAGTCCAAATTAAATTATAATTCGCTACCTTTCCATTAGGCTTGGAGCATTCACTTAGGCATAGATTATGTGAAATTTATTTAAATTATGATGTTATAACCTGTATAGATCCTAAATACTAAAGCTTATGCAATCGGGTGCGCAGAGTTGAGTCATACTACTTTTGGAAAAGTTTTAATAATAATATCAAAGATAATTTCGAATGGCATATATTCTTTCACAAATTAAAAGATTTTCAAGAGCTTTCGTCATTCTTCTTTAGACTTGTTCTCTAAAGGAATCATGAATAAATATCAGGGAATGTTGAAAAGTAATCAATTTTCGGGTTAAAAATACGAAAAGCAACCAATTATACGGCAAATTTTCGATCCACTACGAACAGTTAATTGACTTTTGCATAGCAATGTACAAACGTTATTGTAACTGTTGTGACGGGCCGAGAAAAGGTTGTGACTCAAAGACAGGATGAACGCAACTGAGTGAGTTTATTATCGAACACTCTCCTTTATATACAAAAGCTCAAGGCAACAGGAAATTTCCTGTTCAAAGTCAACTTCGTTGCCGGTGAGAAAAACAGACATGTTTTTTTTCAGGTTCTTTTTAGTGCGAGGGGAAAGCAAAGATACAAGCATTATACACAAAATGAACTATGTACGATCGTGTGACACACGGTTGGTACACTGTTCATGTATTTGTACTTCTATGTTTGTCTTCATTGTATCAAGAACCTATCTGGTGTGCATAAACTTATTTTAGATGAAAATGACTAAACTTCTGTAAATGAATATAATGAATATTAATGGTCAAAATACCGAACTATTACCAACAGTTAATTCACTTTTGCATAGCACCGTACAAACATTATTTTAACAGTTCATATATTTGTACTTCTAAGTTTGCCTTCATTTTATCAATAAAAACCTATCGAGTGTGCATAAAATATTTTATATGACATTGACTAAACATGTGTAATTTTTAGAAATACACTTTGGAATATGTTTATATTTATGTACACCATTTCCAAAAGTTCAAATGGAAAGTTGTGGTAGCAAATAACATGAGGGAAAAAGGATTATGAGAATAGGATGGCCAGGATAGAAGAAAATGGAGGATCCTTATACGAAACAGCGACTCCATATAGAGATGGGTAAAGGCTCTAAACAAAAGATGATGATTCTGCTTATCTGCAAAATATCCTATACAAGGTAAAACCTGGAGGATTTCGAGGACTCGCTAAGCAATGATGTTACTGATGAAGTTACCTATCATAAGCCTGGCTAACTTTGGGAAACCGTATAAGGAGAGTTTAAACATGTAAATTACCTTCGTTTGAGGTAATTTTCCATAGTTCTAAGAAAATATTCGAGTTAATTATATTTTCAAGGTAATTTCGGTTTTAGTGGCTTAAAATTTAAGGAAATTGTAAAATTTTTAAGGTAATCTAAAGTGAAGTTACCTATCATAAGCCTGGCTAACTTTGGGATACCGTATATGCAGGGTTCAAACTTTAAAGGTAATTAACTTAGTTTGAGGTAATTTTGCGTGGCTCTAAGGATATTTTTTAAGGTAATTATATTTTTAAGGCAATTTCGGTTTTAGTAGCTTCAAATTTAAGGAAATTGTTAAAGTTTTAAGGTAATCTAAGGTAAAAAGCAGCAGCATTTAAGGTAATGGCTACATGCTCAAATTTAAACCCTGCCTGCCTTAGACATAGCTATCCACCCCCCCCCCCCTCACCCCCCGTTAAGAGTGACACTGCCTTTGCTTGGAGACCAGTTAACCAAACAGTTTCCTCATCTGATCTTGACGCTAATTAACACGGGGGGGGGGGGGGGGTTAAGGGGGTCTTATGCAACCATCTAATTCTATTTGGATACCTGAATTTACTTATTTAACTTTCCAATGTTTCTTTCGCTTTCAAGCTGTACGTAATGAACTGTCGCTGGACAAACTATGAACTCCCTTGAACAAACTTTCTTGTCCAAACGAAGCAAGAATGAAGTTCCCCCTTTAGGATCCTTTTACGTCACACACTTCCCAAATATTGACCGTAGCTTTGGTCCCAGAATTATTTTTTTCTTCTTCTTCGATCTTCTATCGTCATCATCTTCTACCTTCATCTATCTTCTATCAACTTCTATCTACTACCTTCTTCTTCTTCATATATATCTTCTATCTTCTTCTACCTTCTATCATCTTCTTCTACCTTCTATCTTCTTCTTCTATCTTCTACTTCTACCATCTATCTTCTACCATCTATGTTCTAACTTCTTCTATCTTCTATTTCTCTCTCCTCCTATGTTCTTCTTTTTCTATTTCTACCATCTACCTTCTAACTTCTTCTTCTATTTCTACCTTCTACCTTCTAACTTCTTCTATCTTCTTCTATTTCTACCTTCTATCTTCTATCTTCTTCTTCTTCTATTTCTACCTTCTACCTTCTAACTTCTTCTATCTTCTTCTTCTATTTCTACCTTCTATCTTCTATCTTCTTCTTCTTCTTCTTCTTCCGCATTTAGTCAGAAGCTAGTGTGATGGCAGTGCTGCACCAAAGGGTGAAATTCTTTACTGTGTTAGCTGTTAAACAATTCCTCTCTTGAGGTTGTCAAGTCTTTTGTAAAGCTTTGAAGTCCCTTCGTTTAGCTTCCAAGGGATTCCACTGTTTGGCGGAAAAACTACAAGATTATTAAGTAGAACACGTTTTAGAAGTACATATGAAAGTTGTTAGTTTAGCGTGTTTTTTTTTTTTTTTTTTTTCAATCTAATTTTTCTGTTAGTACTTTTTCAATTTACTTATTTTGTGTTTTTTCTATCTTCATCATCTTGGTATTTTGTCAATATCATATTATTTTTCAGTGTTAGGACCAACTGTAATCTCTTAGTGTTTTGTCAACTTAATTTTTTTTATTATTTTCAATGTTTTACCAACTTAATCAACTATTTAGTGTTCTGTCCACTTAATTTCCTCTTTTTTAAACTTTTACCAGCTTAATTTTCATAGTGGTTTGCCAGATTCAACTATTTTCTAAATGTTTTGCCGTCTTTATTTTCTTAGTGTTTTGCCGCCTTTATTTTCTTAATGATTTTAGTGTTTTGCCAACTTCATTTTCTTTTTTTAACTTTTCCAGCTTAAGTTTCTTATGGTTTTGCCCGATTCAATTTCTTTTTAAACGTTTTGCCAGCTTCATTTTCTTTTTTTTTTTTTACTTTTTCCA